>NW_006408524.1:19667444-19685836 GCF_000296735.1 Chrysochloris asiatica
TATGAGTCGGTTCCGACTCGATGGCACCTGACAACAACAACAACAGCTGGACTCAGAAGATGACATGGGACAACACGGGATATCATTGTTCATGTCCGATGGATCTTGGCTGAAAGCAGAGAATACCAGAAAGATGTTTACCTATGCTTTATTGACTATGCAAAGGCTTTTGAGTGTGTGGATCATGATAACATTGTGAAGTATGAGTATTCCAGAACATTTAATTGTGTTCATGAGGAATCTGTACCTGGACCAAGAGGCAGTTGTTCAATCTGAACATGGGAACACTGAATGGTTTAAAATTAAGAAAGGTGTGTGACAGGGTTGTATTCTTTCATCATATTTATTCAACCTGTATGCTGAGCAAATAATTGAGAAGCTGGTTTATATGAAGAGAAACGTGGCATCAGGATTGGAGGAAGATTAACAACCTGCGATATGCAGATGATACAACCTTGCTTGCTGAAAGTGAAGAGGACTTAAATTATTGACTGATGAAAATCAAAGAGCACAGCCTTTGTCATGGATTGCATCTCAATGTAAAGAAAAGAAAAATCCTCACCACTGGACCAGTAAACAACATTCTTAGAAAAGACTGACGTTATCAAGGACTTCATTCTTCTTAGATCAACTATCAACACTCATGGAAGCAGCAGTCAAGGAATCAAATGACGTGACGTATTGCATTAGGCAAATCTGCTGCCCAAAATCTTTTTAAAGTGCTGAAGAACAAAGATGTCAGCTTGAGGACTAAGGTGTGCCTGATCCAAGCCATGGCATTTTCAATAACCTCATATGCATGTGAAAGCTGGACAGTGAATAAGGAAGACAGGATGATCACAGAAGAATTGATGCTATTGAGTTATGGTGTTGGAGGAGAATATTGAAAGTGCCATGGGCTGCCAAAAGAACCAACAGATCTGTGTTGGAAGAACTACAGCCAGAGTGCTCCTTGGAGGCCAGGATGGCCAAGCTTCATCTCTCATACTTCGGACATATTGTCAGGAGGGACCAGTCACTAGAGAAAGATATCATGTTTGGTAAGGTGGAGGGTCAGAGAAAAAGAGGAAGACCCCCAGCGAGATGGATTGGCAAAGTGGCAGTATCAATGGGCTCAAACGTGACAACAATTGTGAGGTTGGCTCAGGACCAGGCAGTGTTTCATTCTGTTGTGCATAGGGTCACTATGAGTTGGTACTGACTTGATGGCATCTAACAACAACAACAATGGTGATTGTGAACATTTCTTCATATGTTTGTTGGCTGCCTCAATGCCTTCCTTGGTCAAGTGTCTATTCATGTTCTGTGCCCAGTTTTTAACTGGGTTGTTTGTGTTTTTCTTGTAGAGGTGTTACAGTTTTCTACAAATTTTAGAGATTAGTTCCTTGTCTGATATGTCAATGCCAAACATTTTTTCCCCATTTTGTGGGTTGTCTTTTTACTCTTTAGGTGAAGTCTTCTGATGCACCTAAGTGTCTGGAGTCCTGGTATGGCATTGTAAGATAAGCACTGGACCCCAAGGTCCATTTGAACCCCAAGGTCAATAGTTTATCCTACAGCACCACACTAGGAAAAGGTATTAGAATAAAATAAAATAAAATTTTAACAGTGTGGGGAAAACGTGAACTTTTAATCTATTTTCTCAGCTAATAATTATCATTCTCTGTTATTCATAATAAATGTTTAATAAATCAGGAAGTACCCATACCTGAAGTGCCTACCACTGTGTATATGATAAGAACCAGGTAGAACCTAAGTAAAAGCGTCCAGGGGAACTAGAAAATAAGGGCAAGGGTACGTCTCCAAACAGAGCTAAGCCAAGTCGCTAGCCAAGTGTTCATTGGAAATACCGAGCCCCCCGGTGTGGCGCTGTAGAATAAAAACCGCACTGCTAACTACAAGGTGTGGTTTAATCCCACCAGTAAACTCCTTGGAAACTCTATACAGGTTGGCTCTGATTCAGAACTGACTCGACGGCCCTTAGCAACAGCTACAAATGAGTCCCCAGTTATATAAACAGTTAATGTGTCAGTTGCTGACCTAAAGATCAAAGGTTCAAATCCACTCTGAGTCGCCTATTGAGAAAATTCTGGTTAGGTTCTTCTGAAAAATCAGCATTGAAAATATTACAGAGAACACTGCTAATTTGCCACACTTGCTTTGTTCTGTGCTGTCGAGTTTGTTCCAATTTACAGCTACCCTGTATAGGATTTCTGAAGCTGTAAATCTTTATAGAAGCAAAAAGCCTCATTTTTCTCCCAGGGTGAAGCTAGTGGATTACAACTGCTGATCTTGCTCTTAGCAGCCCAATGCCTAACCTACAACTCAGTTAACTCCATGGTACTGATACTTTCTTTAGCTTTTCTTCACTACTCATGTGTCAGTTTGTGGTGCTATGGTGGCTGATGTGTTGCTATGGTTCTGAAAGTGTTGCCATTAAATACCAGCAGGGTTACCCATTGTAGACACATTTCAGTGGCACTTACAGGCTAAGACAGTCTAGGGAGAAAGAAAAGTGGATCATTTCTGAATGGTTTTCCAAAAACTTTATGAATAGCAGGAGAACATTGTCAGAAGATGAACCCCAGATTGGAAGGCACTTCAGTATGACTAGGGAAGAGCTGCCTCCTCAAAGTGGAGTTGATGTTAATAATATGGATAGAGTTAAGATTTGGGAACCTTCATTTGCTGATGTGGCACAACTCAAAATGAGAAGAAACAGCCACAAACATCCATTAGTGATTAGGATGTGGAATATACATCATGCTTGGAAAAGTGGAGGGTTAGGGAAAAAGAGGAAGAGCCTTAACAAGATGGACTGACGCAGTGGAAGCAACAACGGACTCAAACACAACAACAATTGTGAGGATGGCAAAGGACTCAGCAGTGTTTCATTCTGTTGCGCTCAGGGTTGCTGTGAGTTGGAACCAACTCGACAGTTACGTAACGACAGCAACATATTCATAACTTTTTGTTTCCCCTAATGATTTTTAATTTGCTCAATTGTTGTGCCCTTTTTCAACCAAGCTCGATATCAATCAATTAACTAATTGCTTACAATGCAGCAGAAATGGCAAATAATGTCAGCAGGAATATAATGATTATACTTAGATTAATTGGAGAGTAAACTGCAGATAGTTCTTTTCCCATGATGCAGCTTCATTTTCATCTCATTTGTCTTTATAATATAGGTCCCTAGGTAGTGCAGTTTTCACATAACTACTAACCTAAAGGTTGGAGATTAGAACCCAACAGCACTACAAAAGAAAACCTGGCAATCTGTTTCCATTAAGATTACAGCCAAGAAAAACCAGTGGAGCAGTTCTCCTCTGTAATGCAGAGGGTTCCCACGAGTTGGAATGAACTTGACAACAGTGGTTTTGTTTGTGTGCTTGGTTATTGATCTTTATAAATCTCTAGGTAAAGAGACTTCCAGGTATTGGTGGGAAAAGAGATATCCAGACTCGTAGTCCAATGTGAAACAGCTTGGAGGGAGCAGAAAAGAATCTGTGTTATGAAGAAAGATTTGCAATTTAATACCAATCTTCACCCAAGAAACTCACTGCTATCAAGCCAGTTCCGACTCAGTGATTCTTTATAGGGATTCCAAGGCTCTAGATCTTCATGGGAGCTGAAAGCCTCATCTGTCTTCCATGGAGTGACTGGTGGGTTCAACAACTAACCTTGTGCTTAGCTTAGCAGTCCAGTGATCATTCTACAGCCAGAGTCCTGGTGTGGTGCTGTGGGTTAATGCGCCGGACTGCAAAGCCGTTTGAACTGCAAGGTCGGTGATTCAAGCTCACCAGTCGCTCCTTGGAAACCCTGTATAGGGTCGCTATGGGTCGGATCTGACTCGACAGCACTTGACAACAACAACCAGGGCTCTTTAGCCTTCCCCACACCCTGCCAAATTACTTGCTGTGTGACTTGAGACAAATCACATTCATGCTCTGAGCTTCAGTTTCCTGAATTTTTAAAATAGAGATATAATACCAATATTTCTGAAACCCGCTGCCGTAGGTCAATTTTGACTTAAAACAAACCTATAGGATGGAGTACCACTGCTTCCATCATAGGGTTTCCAAGAATGTAAATCGTTATAGAACCAAACTGTGCTATCCTCACCATAATCATGCTCCGGGTCATTGTTGCTGACACCGTGTCAATCAATCTTGTTGGGAGTCTTTCTTTTTATCACTGACCTTCCACTTTTTCCAGCATGATGTCCTTCTCAAGAGACTGGTCCCTCCCTGACAATGTTCCCAATGTACGAGAGATGAGGTCTCACCATCTTCCCTTCTAAGGAACATTCTGGCTGTATTTCTTCCATGACAAATTTATTTGTTATTCTGGAAGTCCACAATGTTTTCAATATTCTTTGCCAACACGGGATTCAAATGCATTATTTCTTCTCCAGTCTTCTTTATTCATTGTCCAACTTTCATGTGTGTATGAGGTGATTGAAAACACCATGGCTTGAATCAGGTGCACCTTAGTCCTCAAACTGACATCTTTGTTCTTTAACACTTAAAAGAGGTTTTTTTTTTTTTTTCAGATTTGCCCATGGCAGTATATCATTTGATTTCTTTTTTATTTTTTTCTCCAAAATTGTTAATAGCAACTTTATTGTTTCACTGGTAGAAAAAAAAATCATAACCATTTGATGCATCTTCCCCTAAATTTACAATAATGATGGTTTACATAAATTATATAGATCACAAACTTTCTTTTTTAGTGTCATTTGATTACTTGACTGCTGTTTCCATAAGTGTTAATGTGGATCCAAGCAAAATTAAATATTTGACAACTTCAATATTTTATCCATTTAACATGATGTTATTTATTGGCCCAGTTGTGAGGGTCTTCCTTTTCCTTACATTGAGTGAGGTGCAATCCATACTGAAGGTTGTAGTCTTTGGTCTTCATCAGTAAGTATTTTAAGCTGTCTTTGTTTCCAGGAAGCAAGGTAGTATCTTCTGCATATTGGAGGTTGTTAATGAGTCTTCCTCAAATCCTGATGCCATGTCCTTCTTCATAGAATCCAGTTTCTCATATCATTTGCTGAATGTTGCTGTTTTAGTTATTGTTAAGTGCTGTCGAGTCAGTTATGACTCATAGAAACCTTGTATAGGATTTCCGAGGAGGGTTTGAACTAATGATCTTTCAGTTAGCAGTCCAGTGCTTATCCTACAATGCCACACAGGACTCCACAGATTAAATAAGTATGGTGAAAGGATACAACCCTGGTGCACACTTTTCCTAATTTTAAACCATTCAGTATCCTTGTTCCAATGAGTTCCTCTTGGTCTATAGCAACAACAACAACTTGAGGGTCCTCAAGAGTACAACTAAGTGTTCTGGAATGCCCATTCTTCACAATGCTATCTATAGGTTGTCATGATTCACATATTCTAAAGCCTTTGCATAGTCAATAAAGTAGAAGTAAACTTTTTTCTGGTATTCTTGGTTTCAGCCAAGATCCACCTGATGTCCGCAATGATACGCCTTGGTCCATGTCTTCTTTCGAATCCAGCTTGAATTTCTGACAGCTCCTTGTCTATGTATTGCTGAAACCATTTTTGAATTATCTCCAGTAAAATGTTATTTGCTTGTGATATTAATGATATTATTTGATGATTTCCATACTATATTGGATCACCTTTCTTTGAAATGGGAACCAATATGGATCTCTACCAATCAATTGGCCAGGTTGTCTAAATTTCTTGGCATAAGTGAGTGAACGCCTCCAGTGCTTCATCACGTTATTGAAAGGTTTCCATTTGTATTTTGTCAATTCCTGGAACCTTGCTTTTGCCAATGCAAAATAAGGTTGAACTTCTCCCAAAAGTATGATGGGTTCTTGATCGTATGCTATCTTTTAAAATCATACACCATCAATCAACTATTTTTGGTACAGCGACACTGTGTATTGCTTTCATCTTCTTTTCATGTTTTCTGCATCAGTCAATATTTTTCCTCATAGCTTGAATTTTCCTTCAGTTTTTTTTTCAGCTTGAAACTTGTATTCCCTTTGGGCTTTGTAGCTCCAGGTCTTGCAACCTTTTATATATATATTAATGTTTTATTGTGGAATATGTGATACTTTACATGGGAGAACATTGGCTGTACATTCATCCTATTGTATACCATCTCATTTCCATGGTTACAATCCCCTCCATGTATCATCAACCAACCAGAGGGTATACCCTGCAAGCCTGCCCCCAGTTGTCAGCACACAGCCCCTCTTCTTCTCTGGGTCTAGAGTCCCCAGCTGCTCCATCTCTCCACATCATCACCTCTGCCTCTATCTCTGGCATCACTGCTTCTCTGGGTAGGGTCTCGCTTGCTCTTCTCCCTTGATGGTCCCAAGGACCTTCTTTGAAATATTTTGTAGAACTCTTTTACCTCCTCATTTCATTTGCTTTAGCTTCTCTATGATCAAGAGTAAGTTTCAGAATCTCTTGTGACATCCATTTTGGTATTTTCTTTCTTTCTGGTCTTTTTAATGATCTTTGCTGTCTACTTGTACATTGTTCTTGATGTCATCCCACAACTCTTATGATCTTTGATGATTCGTGTCTAATGTATCAAATCTGTTCTTGAGATGGTCTTTAAATTCTGATGGGATATGTTCAAAGTCATATTTTGGCTCTTGTGTGTTTGTTTTAAATTTCTTCAGCTTCAGCCTGAATTTGCCTATGAGCAATCGGTGGTCTATTCTACAGTCAGTAGCCTGTCTGTGTTGATAGGGAATAGAACAGAGATGTTCAGTTTTTGAACATCTTGTTTGCAATGTTGTTAGTGTAGTTCTGAGATAATATGTGCAATCTCAGTGAAAGATGGGAACATAAAGATGTGCCCTGGACCAAGAAGCCCTATTCCCCTACCCCATCGTCTTCTGTGTTGTTTTTGGTGTTAGGTGCCATCGAGTTGGTACCGACTCACAGTGACCTATCCACAACAGATGAAACACTGCCTGGTCCTGGACACAATCATTGCTACGTCTGAGCCCATTGCTGCTGCCACTGTGCCAATCCATCTCTTTGGGGGCCTTCCTCTTTTTCTCTGATCCTCCTCTTTAGCAAACATGATATTTTTCTCTAGTGACTGGTCCCTCCTGATAATATGTCCAAAGTATGAGAGACCAAGTTTGGCCATCCTGACTTCTTCTTCCATTTATTTGCAATATTCAAGAACACTCTTACCTTTGCACTTCATGCCAGAACACTTGTCACTCAGGAAGGAGCACGCCTTCTGAACATCCCCTTTTAACTTTGTGTCTCAGTGTAGACACACAGCTTTGCAAAGAAGCGGATATTGCCCAAGATCTTTTTGCATTTTCAAAAGGAGAAACTGTAGCTCCATCACCTAGCTGTTTCCTCAACTCTAAACATTGGTTTTCCTCCTACCTTTTCCCATGTCTCTTTGCATAGTTAGGTGCAATGAGGATCCATTTTGCAAAGAATGCACACAGACTTCTTTTCTTCTCTCATATTTCTTTGCTAGAACCATTTTTGAATTATCTCCAGTAAAATCTTATTTACTTGTGATATTAATGATATTATTATGGTCAAGACGTCATTTTAGCCGATCTCCTCATCTGAAAACAATCTATTAGACTAATTTGAGTTTCAGACATTTCTGAGAGTCTTTCAAAACCTTATGATAATGGATTGGACACTGCTATGGTTTGAATTGTATCTCCCCTTCAAAAGTCCTAATCCCCATACATGTGAATGGGAACTTGTTTAGAAAGAAAATTCTTCTTCTGTTATCAGCCCAATTAAATGATGTCATAGTAGAATATGTGGCTGCTGTTGTGTGCTATCAAGTCGGCTCTGACTCATAGCATCCCTGTATAGGGTATCTGAAAGCAGCTGGTGCATTCTGTCAACTTTGCAAAGACCAGTTCAGTACTTTCCCTACAGAGCCATACCAGACGCTTATACTCCAGTATGTTGTGAAGTACCTTAGAGTTATTCCTGACTCATAGCGACTCTGTATAAGGTTTCCAAGGAGCGACTTTAACCATGGACCTTGCGATTAGCAGTTCAGTGCTTATTCTACAGCTTCACACCAGGACACCACACCAGAGTATAGTGGGTTCTGTCCTCTCTCCTTCTGAGTGGTGTCCTATAAAAAGAGTGGGGGACAGAAAGGGAGTCGCACACACGAGAATTCATCTGCAATCCAAGCAATGGCAAGATGTGACCAGCACTTCTCAAGCTGAAAGAGACACAGAAGGATTTTCTCCTACATTTGTCAGAGAGAGAGCATGGTCCTGTGGATGCCCTGGATATGGACTTCTAACTCTCACAACTCTGTGAAAACAAATTTATGTTCTTTAAGCAATCCACACATAACATTTTACTACGACAACCAAAGGAATCAAACATAACCCAAGGCTTCAAAAAAATGATCTGTAAAATTAACCCTAAAGTCATCATCTCATGGTCCTCAAATGCCTTTATTGTGTTCATTACATATTTAAGTGTTTGTCCCTAAAGTTTTGTAGATGTACAAGAGGGCTACACCAGAATCAGTAAGGAGCATAGTGCGGTCCACTGCCAACTGCTTCCCTCGATCATTACTCATCTGTTCAAGGATGGCTTCTGTCTTCCTCTACATGAGCTTGTTTTCTACTTCACCTACCTGTCCATGTGAGTTAAAGTGAACTTCTCATTCTCTATATCCTCTAAGTAGGCAAGAAAGTATGTTCAGAGCTGTGTGTGTGTGAATTTTGTTTTAGACAACTATACACAATAAGAACTTGCATCTTAATCATACTTCGTAGGTTTCGAGAAATTTTATTTAAAGTCTAACTTGAACATTCACATGAATAGGAATAAAAGGAAGATTAAAACATTTTAAATCATGTGACCAATAAATAGAAACACCTGAACCAAAAATGTTTTGTAAATCTTAGTCTAATGATCTTTCTAAAATATCACCCTGAATCTCCTATATCAAGTTCCTGCTGGGACTGATGTCCCATGATGCCCATTTAGGTTACAATCAACCCTGGTGTTGGGTGTGTCCAGAATGTTCTGTGACTTAAAAGAGCAGCCTTATGAAATAGTAGGGTGTCATTCCATTTCTTCAGAGGTCAGGAATCTCGTAAGTTCTTTCAACTTTCCAGAACATAGTCCTAAACTCAGAGTCAAAGCCAAAGAAATACTCCATTATAAGATACTTAACAAAAGTGATTAAATAGCCTGTTAGGAGTCATTGGTTCTCAGGGGATGTAACAATGAGGGATCGTTTACTCACTCAGATTCCAAGCAGGGCATCACTCTTGTATCCCAATGAATGTGGTTCCCATCAGAAGAGAACCTGAAAGAACAGCACACAGAGGTGTAGTGAAGAACAACAGTCAGCTCATTCTCTTATCCCTGTGAGCACTTAGAGCAGGAGGAGATGAGCTTCCCCACAGGTCATGGAACAGTCTGATGAGTGGTGGCATGGAATATTTCATGCAAGCATTTAGCTCAGCTACAAATATGCAAAGCAAGAAATCACAGGAGAAATAACCACCACAGTGGCATTGCTTCCTTGTAGCCAAATGAGAGAAAAAAAGACCAATGGCTTTTTCCAGCCATTATACCTTGTATTAACAATAATATTATCAAAAACTGATCATTTAATAATATTAACAATATTTAAAAAGATCCTGATGATGGTAACAGTGATAACGAAATGTTGATTTATGTTCTTCCTTTGGCTCATTTATAATTGTAACCTAAGAAATATCTGACAGAGCAGGGTTGGGATGGGTCACAGAGATTACTGTGGCCTACAGGGTGTGATGCAGTAGGATCAGTACTGGACTGTGAACCACAGGTTGGCAATTCAAATCCACCAGTTGCTCCTTAGAAACCCTATACAGGGTTGCTATGAGTCAGAAGAGACTCAATGGCATTTAACAACAACAACAACAGACACTGAGGCAGAGTCTGGCTCTTGTTTCTCCATGGCTAAGTGGTTCTTCTTCAGTCACGCTTACACTGGTCATTGGATGGGAAGACATAGAGGGTTGAGATTCAGTGTGAGCTAAGGTCAGAGGCAAAGAATGGTGTTCGAGTCTCTCTATTCTAAGCCAGTCTTCTACATGAACCAGTATAACATACCAGGCAAGTACATTGTAGTTTTGGATCTGTAGTAAGTTGAAAAATAAATAAATCCAGTTGCTGTTGAGTTGATTCTAGCTTAGAGCAACATGGTGTGCTACAGAGTAGAATGCCTATGTAGGATTTCCTCACTGTCATCTTTATGGCAGAAAGACCAGGCCTTTCTTCCATAGCACTCCTAAGAGGGTTCTAATCACCAACTTTCAGGACTGTAGTTGAGCATAAACCATTTGTACCACCCAGGGACCTTTAAATTAGTGGAATACAACTTTCTTCCTGGACCATACACACATATAAAACATAGATTTATGTGGAAACTGTGAATGTGACCTTATTTGGGAAAAGGATGCTGCAACCATAATTAATTAAAGGCCTTGATGAGACCACCCTGGACTATCTAGATGGGCCCTAAATCTGATGAGAGACATTCTTTTAAGAAGAAGACAAGACACAGACTGAGAAGAAAGCCACATGAGAGCTGCAGAGGAGAAGGGCATGTGAAGACAGACAGAGAGGTGGATGGAGGCAGAGATTACAGCTATGTACCAAGTCTTGCTGGCTGTCAGAGCAGCAGGGAATAGATTCTGCCTCCGAGTCTCTGGAAAGAATCAATCCTGCTCACACCTATGTTTCAGACTTCTGGCCTCCAGAACTGAGTGTCTGTTGTTTGTTAAAGAAACTAATACAAGGTCTCAACAAATCCTTATAAGAAATCATTCCCAATGCCAGTCTTGGCTTGGATCAATGAAAATGCTATGGAATACAACAGAATAGTGTGCCACAAACAGCGCTGGATGATGTGCCCCCTGAACTGGAAGGTACTACAAATACGTAGCAGCCTTAACAGCACATAAGCATGTCAACAATTATGAAAAGGGCTCAGGACTGGGCAGTGTTTCTGCTCTATTGTGTATCACAAGTCAGAGCCGACAACAGGCAATTCACAGCAGCAACAACAAAAGGCTCCTTACTCCTTCAAGATGGTTGGCAACCCACAATAAATCAGAAAAGTCAGAGGTCAAAGTCGTTCTTTTTATTTATTGATGTGCAAATGAATGAAAGACCAACCCATTAAAAAAGAATCAGAATGCCAATCAAAGGAAGAGCAAGCCCTATCTTTGCAGGACCTACATAAGGCCTCCATCCAAAATGCCATCCTGAAGGGCTTTTTTTTCCTGAGGATGTGTTACGTGCTCTTGTTTCCAACCTGGCACCGACGTAGTTAAAGCTGCACCATTTGCTGTGTGAGGCTTTGATTCTGCTGACTTTATTTCAAGCAATCAAAAATATCTAATTTGCATTCACATTCACATCAGTGGTCCATATGTTAGCCCTGTTTAAAAGCTATAGGCTTGCATTCATTATGAAAGACTTGGCTCCCCTTATCTTTTCACTTGAAAATTATGGAGATACTGTCGCCACAAAGGGTTATATTTAGCAAAGACACAGCATCTCAGTGTACGTGGGTGCGGATGTGTTTCTGCCGTGTCTGTGTGTCTGAAGGAGATCTGATATTTGCATCTTCCTCCAAAAGATCTGATAACATTCAAAATAGGAAGATGACGAACCACCCCAATCTCCAGCCATTTCGTACGTGACAGTACAGCCTCCTACCCAAGGCATCATCAAAACACGGCGATGCAATATGTCTGTGCTCATGATTCTAGACCACACACCGAGCCCTGAGAAGCAGGCCTCACAGGAGAGCTACAGTGAAAATTTCACTTTCTTGAGAAGGGGCCTAGCCAGGGTTTGCTCCTAGGTTCAATAGCATCTCAATGATATTCCATTTACCAGTGGGAAGGGCTTGTCTGTGTTATATACTTCTATTTGTCAAAAATTAACTGAGAGCCAACTATGGGATAAACACTCTTCTATGTAATGTCACAAGGAGCTCTGGTAGCGTAGTGGTTACGAATCGGGCTGCAAACTGTAAGGTCAGCAGTTTGAAACTACCAGCTGTTCCGCAGGAGAAAGAGGAGGCTTTCTGTTCCCGTAAAGATTTGCAGCCTCAGAAACCCTGTACAGTGTCGCTATGAGTCGGAACCGACTCCAGGGCACATAACAACAAATGTAATGTCACAGAGATTTGTAATGAGGGCTTCTTCCTTGTAAAGAACTTACAGGATACTGGAAAATATGAGACGAGTTTTCCAACAATTACGACTCATATAGTTATTTGGAAAATGCTTATGCAGGTATTTGCTTACTAGCTGCCAGTTGATATATGGTGATGGTTTGCATGTTTTGCATGTTATGATGCTGGAAGCTATGTCACTAATATGTCAAACATCAGGAGAGTCACCCATATGGACAACTTTCAGTAGAGCTTCCAAACTAAGACAGATTATGAAGAAAGGCCTGGTGAACTCCTCCTGAAAATGAAATATTGGAGAAGTTATGGATCACAATAGAACATTGTCCAATCTAGTGCTGGAAGATGAGTCCCTTAGGTTGGAAGGCAATTCAGATACAAAGTGGATAAAATAAAGGGCTCGAGCATACCAATGATTGTGAGCTGCACAGACTCCAGCAGTGTTTTCTTCTGTCGTACATGGGTTGTCATGAGTCAACTGGAAGACAACTAACAACATAGTGATGTGCAAAGTGCTGGGGGTACACTAAAGGAGACTGATTTCAACTTCCTGGATATTCAAACCAACAGACAGGACTCAGTGGGCAGCAGCATCACAGAGCTGGCCACTTTTGACCTGAGCGTTGAGGAAGGAACTCATGGTTCATGGTTGGAGAATTAGAGAAAAGGATGGAACAAAGATGTGAGTTCAAATAGTACTGTATAGCAGATGCTATTTGCATGGGCATCCTTTGCCCCCAATTGTAGCAGAAACAAAAGAGGCAATGGCTAGGGTGTGTACAACCACCAACAATAGTCTCATTGTACTCTGCAAATATGCAAGTAACTGATGAATGTGGTTGCCTAATCAAGTGGAAACATGGGGACTGAAGAAAGAAGTTGAAAGTCTTTTTTTTTTTTTTTTTTTTTTTACTTTGTATCTTTTTACCTTGCTTAGATTATTTTTCATACTCTGTGTAGGTATTACTATTTAAATAGAACTTTGGAAAGATATTTTGAATTGATAAAGTCTAAACAACATTCTGTTCTACTACATTCATGGATATCTTTGCAGCAAAGGTAAATACCTGTATACAAGTACTCTCTGTCAAACCTTTATATATATTTGTGGGCAGACTTATAGACTCCTATTGTCCCTCTCACACCCATTTATCCTGGGTGTTTATCCATGCAACTGCCCATGTTGTTGTTGATATATGCTGTGGAGTCAGTTCAGACTCAGCGACCCTGTACAAGGTTTTTGAGGCTATAAATCTTTACAGGAGCAGAAAGCCTCATCTTTCTCCCATGGAACAGCTGGTAGTTTCGAACTGCTGACCCTGAGGTTGGCAGCCCAATTCGTAACCTCTACACTACCAGAGCTCCTTGCAACTGCCCATAGAGCACCGTTATTGTAGGACTGTGTGTACAACAGGATTTATCTCGGTTGCCTTCAATCCTTGTACTCCTACCCGTATCTTCCTTTGCCCCCATCAGTTTTTTTTGGCCAATCTACCTCTTATTGTATACTCCTTTATCCATGTTAACTTATGTCTACCCAGCCAGTGAACTACCTACTGCTTGCCTCCCACCCCTGGTAACCATCAAAGACTGGTTTTCTTTTTACTGTGAAAACTTTTGCTTGACTTTTTATAATAGTGGTCTCATACAATATTTGTTCTTTTGTGATTGAGTAATTTCACTCAGCATAATGCTCTTTGGTAGTGTCATGAGTTACATGTTAGACTGTTAAGCACAGGGTTGGTGGTTTGACTCCACCAGCTATTCTGAACAAGAAAGATGAGGCTCAGGGTCGCTATGAGTAGGAACGGACTCAGCACACAACAACAACAACAACAATGTTTTCCAGGTTCATCTGTTATGAGGTGTTTTTCAGATTCATCATTTTCTTCAGCACTGCACAGTATTCCACTGTGTCTATGCACCAAAGTTGTTTACCTATTCTTCCATTGATAAGATTTAGGCTGTTGCTATCTTTCTGCTATTGTGAATAGAGCTGCAATGAACATTGGTGTGCATATATCTGTTCATGTTGTGGTTCTTATTTCTCTAGGATACAAGCCAAGTAGAGGGATTTCTGCATAATATGGTATTTTTATTTCCAGATTTTTGAAGAAGTGCCATACTGTTTTCCACAGTGATTTCACCATTTTACAATTTCACCAGCCATGTACAAGGGTTCCAGTCTGTCTATCCCCTTGCCAGCATTTGTTGTTGAACTTTGCTTTTAATGCTAGGGTGAGATGATGTGGTGGAGTGAATTATGTAATGTCTTTTCTAGCAATAGTCTGTAACTCCCACCAAACAACATTTTGCCTTGCTGGTTCAGCTGTGGATGTTAACAGAGTTGATTCTAATTGTAAAAACTTGAAATGCTAGCATGGGTATAAAATGAACCATTTTTATGGAGCAAGGAAGTGGCGGTGTGAGGGCTGCTGCACAGCTAGGAGAGTCGTGGTCTGGGCAGCTCCGAGTGCCCCAAGCTCTCCGCCTCCCGCATGTCCGCCAGCTGGAGGCAGCCGGAGCTGAGCCCATGGTCCCAGCAGCAGCACCAAGAGCAGCCTCAGTAACAGCTCCATGGCCAGGTGGAACACCCACATGGACAACCTCATGGCGGACGGTACCTGTGAGGACGTGGCCATTGTGGACTCGCCCTCTGTCTAGGCCTGTGTCACTGGGAAAACGTTCGTTAATATCACGCCAGCTGAGGTTGCAGTTCTGGTTGGCAAAGATGGATCAAGTATTTTTGTGAATGGGCTGACACTTGGGGGCCAGAAATGCTCTGTGATCCGGGACTCACTGCTGCTGGACGGGGAATATACCATGGATCTTTGCACCAAGAGCACTGGCGGAGCTCCTACCTTCAACCTCACTGTTACCCTGACTGCCAAGACGCTAGGCCAGCTGATGGGCAAAGAAGGTGTCCACAGTAGTTTGATCAACAAGAAATGTTATGAAATGGCCTCCCACCTGTGGTGTGCTCAGTACTGACCTCGAATGCCCCTTCTTCCTACCACTTCACACTGCTTTTCCACCCCTCTCCGCGGTAGAAAGATGAGGTGTTCTGCTCCCGTAAAGATTTACAGCCTCCTAAACCCTGTACAGGGTCGCTATGAGTCGGAAACGACTCCACATCACATAACCACCACCACCACCTTCCCATACACACACATACACCATTTTTATTTTGGGGGCCATCACCCCACACCCCTTATTGCTTCCAAAACCATATGGGGTGGGGGACAGGGCTGGATGGACAGACACCTCCCCCTATTCATACTCCCCCACCCCCACAACCCTCCTCATCCCCCAACCCCACCCCGTGTGTGGTTGGAAAAAAAAAATTTTTTTTTCTGAATTAAAAAGATTCTACTAACAAACAACAACAACAACAACAACAAAAAAGAGGCATCTCAGAAGTAGAATGAAGCAGTGGGGGGCGGGACGGGCGTGGAGATCTCACTTCTATAAAAGAAGATGAGTGCATCCTTTAGACGCTGAGATCCCTGCACATTGAACTTACTGGCCCAGGGACAGAAAGCTGTGACACCAAAGGAATGGTAGAGGAGGAGCATCCGCAAAACCAAGAGCCAGAGCACAGGACAGAGTAGTGGGCTTCCCAGCCCACCCACAGAGCAAGTAAAACTGAGACTTTTGGCAGGAAGCCTACTTGTAGAATGGGATGCCTCTAGGCACTTAAGTAGTTGACACACAGAGCTAGAGATAAGTGCCTTCAGGCTGAAGATTATGGTGGAGTGGTGATCCTGTGGGTATGAATCAGCAGTTGACTGGAACAACTGTGCCCTGAACATTACGGCTCCTGTATTGTAACCTCTTCACTTCGCTAATAAAGTCCATAAATATGAGTATTGCTTCTGAGTTCTGTGTGGTCATTACGATAGAGATCATGGAACCCAGATGAGATGTAAAGAAGGTTGTGGGAGGAAGAGTTGGCATGTCCTGTTTTGTACAGATGATAAGTCATTATTGTTTTGATTTGCATCTCTCGAATGCCAATGATCATCAGCATTTCTCCATGTTTATTGGCCACCTGAATGTATTCATTGGTGAAATGTCTGTTCATATCCTCTGTCCATTTTTTAAATTGGGTTTTTGTCTTTTTCTTGTTGAGGTAGTGACATTTCCTGTAAATCTTAGAGATTAAACCTTTCTCTGACATTTCAGAGAAAGCAAAAATGCTTTCCAAGTCTGTGGGTTCTCTTTTTCCTCTTTTGGTGAAATCTGTTGGCGTACATAAGTGTCTAATTTTTAGGAGGTTGCAGTCATCTAATTTGTCTTCTGCTGTTTGTGCTTTCAGTTATGTCTGATAAGTGATTTAATGTCATGTATTCAAGCTCCTAAAATTGTCCTGATTTTTTCATTGATGTAATTTTTACTGATGTAATTTTCTTAAATGTTGTAAATCCTAAACTATGCTATTAATGTGGGAACATGGTACCTGCAAATTATACACACTGGACTATGAACCACAGGTCTGCATTCCAAGCCCACCAGCTACTCCATGGAAGAAAGATGAGGCTTTCTGCTCCTGCAAAGATTTAAAGCCTCAGAAGCACAGTACCGACTCAATGGGCTCAAGCATGGCAACAATTGTGAGGTTGGCCAAGGATCGGGCAGTGAGCACTTCATTCTGCTGTGCATAGGTTTGCTGTGAGTTGGTACTGACTTGATGACACCTAACAACAACAATAAGTTGGAACTGACTCCACAGCACTTAGTAACAACAATAACATCACCATGCTATTAATGTAGTCCTGGTGAGATGCTATAGGAAGCACTAGAGTGCAAGGTCAATAGTTCAAACCCACCAACTGATCCTCAGAAACCCTATATAGGGACTCTGTGAGTTGGAACAGCCTCATTGGCACTTAACAACAACAATAACAACATGCTATTAATGAGGCAGGATTAGAGGTATTATGTCAATGAAGTAAAACACAATCTACAGGATTAGGTTGTATCTTGAGGCAAACTCTTTAGAGATCTGAGATTAAACAAGCAAGCATCAGGAAAGACGAGCTGGGAGGAGAGCCCATCATTGGGACCTGGGGTTCTGGTACTGAGAAGCAGAGAAGTGTGATAGTGTTATCACATGTGATACTATTATCACATGTTATCAGGAGGTAGCAGTACCTAGAGCAGGACATGATCTTTGATAAGGTGGAGGGTCAATGACAAAGAGGAAGACCTCTGATACGATGGACTGACACAATGACAGCAGTAATGGGCTCAAACAGAGTATCAATTGTGAAGGTGGCGCAGGATCAGGCAGCCTTTCGTTGTGTTGGACACAGGGCCACTATGAGTTGGAATCAACTCCACAGCACATAACAACAACAACTGACCCTTTAGAGTCCCTGGGTACAAATCGCTAACTGAAAGGATAGAGATTTGAGAAGATTCAGAGGCACTTCACAAGAAAGGTCTACTGCTTTTTGAACGAATCCCCACAAACAAGCCATTGAAAACCCTAGGGAGCACAAGTCTACTCTGACATGCACAGGGTCGCCAGGAGTCAGAGCTGTCTTCACAGTGAATGTTGACATCGTCAGTGCCTTGTTCAATGCCTCTTCCTTCTGTACCCGGTGTCTCCGGCAATAACCATTGCAGTCTCCTCTGGCAGAAACGAAGGGCAAGATGTTCCAGTTAGTTGGTAAACCTTACTTAGACTGTCTGGAAATCCTGTCTTTACTATTTACAATATGACCTTGAGAAAGTTACTGAACTTCTCTCTGCCTTTTGCTCTCATCTGTAAAACAGGTATCATAGAGCATTACCTCATAGGGTTGTAATAAGAAGCCAATGGGAGGATATATATAAAGCATTTAGTGTAGTGGTTGGAACACAATAAGCATTAAATAAATGTTACCGGAGTCCTGGTGTGGCACTGCAAGATAATGCACTGGCCCACAAGGTCGGTTTGCACCTCAAGGTCAGCAGTTCAAACTCACCAGCTGCTCCTTGGAAATCCTTGAAACCGACTTGACAACACTTAACAACAACAATGACAACTCCTATTATTATTACTACTACCACTCTTACTATTAAATGTTGCTACCCACAGCCATCTTCTCTTTCCACAGATGTAGTCAATTGATTTCTATGTGTTCCATCTGGCGAGGTCCATGTGTATAGTCGTCTCTTATGCT
>NW_006408524.1:19687056-19688187 GCF_000296735.1 Chrysochloris asiatica
CCACAAGGTTGACATTTCAATCCCATTACCTGCTCGCCGGAAACCTGCACAGGGTCACTATAAGTTGGCATAGCAGCCCTTAACCACAGCAACACCAGCCAAGGCAGAAACAAGCAATTCTGTGCTACTCTTTGCATTGGAAAGTCCACTAAGACTAAACAAGGGACTGGGCATGGGAACGAGCTTGTACATGGGCTCTGTGGTCTGGCTCAAATGATGAAATATATGATATATTTGAATATATGAAATATGTTCATAATCTGAACACCGTCACACAAGGAAGTACCCAATGACAGAAGAGTAACTTCATTTTACATCTTACAGATGAAACTGGGGAGTAATGAGGAAACAGAGCAGAGACGGACACAGATGCCCAGAGAGAGTCACAGACAGACCTTGCAGCTTCTCTGAAAGGTAGCCCAGGTTCCTGGCCACTTTCCAGTCCCCATGCCCAGTCCCCAGGAGTCCTGGCTGTACTTTGGTTTCTGTCCTTTGATTTCAGTAACTGTCCTTTGTGTGACTTTGTAATAAATGTCCCTGTTTTGAAGCTGGCTTGAGGGACTTTCTGTTCTAGTCATCAAAAAAAGTTCCAAATACAAATTCATTGGAGGCTTGTCTGTCTCCACCTCTAAACTGTAAACTCTGAACTTCTTAAAGAGAAAGATAAAAATCACTATTTTAGTTATAAAATATTCAAGTATATAGAAATGTATAATGAACGTGCATCTGTGCACACAATAATTGTTAAATTAAGTAAATTTGCCATATTTGCTTCACAATTTTTAAAGAAATGAAATGTTTTAGGACAGATGAAACCCCTCATGTATTCCTCGTCTATCTCCGTCCCCATTGTCCCCCAATGCAGCTGCATATGTATACTTTGGATTTCAATGTTACAGTATATATATTTGTTGTTGTTGTTATGTGCTGTGGAGTTGGTTCCGACTCAGTGACCCTGTGCAGGGTTTCCAAGGCTATAAATCTTTATAGGAGCAGAAAGCCTCATCTTTCTCTCACAGAACAGCTGGTCGTTTTGAACTGCTGACCTTGTGGTTTGAAGCCCGATTTGTAACCACTACGCTACCAGAGCTCCTTACAGTATATCTATATCTATATCTATAGTGAGAGAGA
>NW_006408524.1:19689240-19691271 GCF_000296735.1 Chrysochloris asiatica
TTGCTGGCAATAGAACCAGGGCACCACTCATCTGTCACTTAGTCATACTGTAGGGGCTTGAGAGTTACTGTGATGCTGGAAACTATGACTCCAATATTTTCATGCTAGCAGGGTCACCCAGAGTGAAGCATTCAATGAAGCTTCCAGACAAAGACAGACTAGGCAGAAGGGTCTGCTGGTCTACTTCTGAAACAACTGGTCAGTGAAAATCTGATGGATAGCAGTGGGACACTATCTGATACAGAACTGTACAACACGGGACTGACCATTCTTCCCACAGCATGCTACGCAGCTGGGTTCAATAATTCACTGCAATGACCACACAGAATTCATGCTCACCCTTTTGGGGTTTATTAGGGAAGTTAACAGGTTATGTTTCAGGGTCAGTCAGGACACCCTCTCCTCAGCCATTCTGGGAGGCAGGCCCTCAGCCCCTTGATCTGGTCTCTACCCTGCTTGTAGTGAGAGCCCCCTTCCTGCTTCTGAGATAGCTTGTTTTACATACATGTTAGAGTTCAGAGTTTTTACAATTATAATGACCTCTGTTACTAATCACTCACAACTGAATCATAAAATCTTTCAGCAGCTTTCCCACCTTCTCTTCCCCAGGCTCCCCAGGAAAACATCGTTTGGTGGTAGTTTACAAAGACAATGGCTAGAAGGAAAGGAGCTCTGGTAGCGTAGTGGATGCGAATCGGGCTGCGAACCTCAAGGTCAGCAGTTCGAAACTACCAGCTGCTCTGCAGGAGAAAAGACGAGGCTTTCTGTTCCTGTAAAGATTTATAACCTCTGAAACCCTGTTCAGGGTTGCTATGAGTCGGAACCGACTCCATGGCACATAACAACAACATGGCTAGAAGGAGTACTAAGTCATTCATTGCACTGCAAGTACCAAAAGGTAAGCCTCTGAAATCTGAAATTGGGGAAGAGCTTCTTCCTTAAAGCAGAGTTGACCTTAATGGCCTGAATGGAGTCAAACTTTCATTATGTACATTTGCCGATTTGGCACCACTCAAATGAGGAGAAATAGCTACAAACATCCATTAAGAATTGGAATTGGCATGTACAAAGTATGGATCTAGGAACACTGGAAGTTGTCAAAAAATGAAATTGAACGTATAAAGATCATATCCAAGGCATGAGTGAGCTGCAATGGATTGGTATTGCCATTTTGAATCAGAGAGTCATGTGGTCTACCATGCTGGGAATGACAGATTGAAAGGAAGTGTATCACAGTCATTGTTAAAAAGAATATTTCAAGATCTATCTTGAAGTACGTACAATTCTAACAGTGATAATATTCATATGCATATGAGGAAGACCAGTTAACACAGCCATTATTTAAATTTACAAAACAACCATTCAAGGCAAAGATGAAGAAATTGAAGATTTTAACCAATTTCTGCAGTCTGAAATTGATCAAATATACAATCACAATGCATTGATAATTGTTGTTAATTGGAATGCAAAAGATGGAAACAAACAAGAAGGTGTATTGGCTGGAAAATATAACCATAGTGATAGAAACAATGCCTGAAATCAGAGATCACATGATAGAATTTTGCAAGATCCAAGATTTTGTCATTGGAAATACATTTTTCAACAACATAAATGGCGACTAAACATGTGAACCTCTCCAGATGGAGTACACAGGAATCAGATCGACTGCATCTGTGGAAATGGAGAAGCTCAATATCATTAGAACAAGGCAGTAGCTGATTTCAGGAAAGCCATCACTTGTTCATATATGTTAGTTCAAGTTGAAGCTAAAGAAAATTAAAACACGTACAACCATAGGTATGTGTGGTTATTAAGTGCCGTCATGTTGGTTATGGCCCATAGCAACCCTGTACAGGGTTTCCAAGGAGCGGCTATTGAGTTTGCTGACCTTGTGATTCAAACCAACCTTGCAGTCCATTGCTTAGAGACCATCTTAAGAATAAGGTTTAACACATTGGACACCAATGATCATAGACTACATGAGTTCTCAGATGACTCTGTGTATTCCTTCTATCTTTTTTTTTTTTTTTT
>NW_006408524.1:19691716-19692970 GCF_000296735.1 Chrysochloris asiatica
GTTCTCATGAACTTGTTTCAATTTTCTTCAGCTTCAGCCTGAATTTGCATATGAACAATTGATGATCTGTTCCACAGTTTATCCCTGACCTTGTTTTGGCTGATGATATGGAGTTTTTCTACTGTCTCTTCCCAAAGATACAGTCTACTTGATTTCTGTGTTTTTGGTCTGGTGAGGGCCATCTCTATAGTTATTTTTATGTTGTTTTAAAAAAAGGCATTTTTAATAAATAAGTTGTTGTTGTTGTTGTTAAGTGCCGTCAGTCAGTTCTGATTCATAGCAACCCGGTATAGGGTTTCTGAGGAGCAGGTGATGAACTTGAACTTCAGATCTTGGGTTTCAAACTGCCCTTGCAGTCCAGTGCATTAACCCACTGTGCTCTACCTGGGCTCCGAATAAGTTGCTAGCCATGCAAAATTCTATCATGTGATCTCTAGTACCATTTCTGTCACCAAGGCCATATTTTCCAACTACTGGTTCTTCTTCTTTTTTTCCAACCTTCACATTCCAATCTCCAGTAAATATCAATGCATATTGATTACATGTTTGATCAGTTTCACCTTGAAAAAGTTGGTAGAATTCTTCAATTTCATCATCATTAGCTTTAGTGGTAGGTGAACAAATAGTTGTATTAACTGGTCTTCCTTATAGTCCTATGGATATTATCCGATCATAGACAGCACTGTACTTCAAGACAGATCTTGAACTGTTCTTTTTGATGATGAATGCAACACGATTCCTTTTCAATTTTTCATTCCTGGCATAATAAACCATGTGTTTGTCAGATTCAAAATTGCCAATAGCAGTTCGTTTCAGCTCACAAATGCCTAGGATATTGATCTTTATAAGTTCCATATTATTTTTTAACAGCTTCTGGTTTTCCTAGAGTCATACTGTGTACATTCCACATTCCAATTATGAATGAATATCTACAGCTGTTTCTCCTCATTTTGAGTTGTGCCCCATCAGCAAATGAAGGTCCTGAAAACTTACTCCATTGGCATCATCACTGTGCATTGAGGAGACAGCTCTTCTCCAGTCATATTTTGAGTGCCTTCCACCTGAGCGGCTTATCTTCTGGCACTATATCTGACAATATTTTGTTGTTATTCATAATGTTTTCATCTTCCAGAACTATATCAGACAATATTCTGCTGTTGTTTGTAAGCTTTTCAATGTCTAAACATTCAGAAGTTGTCCATTTCTTCTTCTTCCAAGTCTGTCTTAGTCTGGAAGTTCAGCTGAAACCTGTTC
>NW_006408524.1:19693476-19722679 GCF_000296735.1 Chrysochloris asiatica
AGGGTCAGACAAAAAGAAGAAGACCCCCAGCAAGATGGATTGGCCAAGTTGCAGCATCAATGGACTCAAGCATGGCAACAATAGTGAGGTTGGCCCTGGATCGGGCAGTGTTTTGTTCTGCTGTGCATAAGGTTGCTATGGGTTGGTACCAACTTGATGGCACCTAACAACAACAATAAAAAGTAATGCCTTTGAATTATTGTGTTGACAAAGAATATTAAATACACCATAGACTGCCAAAAGAGCATACAACTGTCTTTTTGTAGAAATATAGCCAGAATGCTCCTTAGAAGCTTTAGTGGCGTGACTTTGTCTCATGTACTTTGGACACGTTATCAGAAAGGATGAATCCTTGGAGAAGGACACAGCTTGGTAGCGTAGAGGGTCAGCAAAAAAGAGGAACAACTCAGTAAGATTTATTGACACAGTGGCTATAATAACATCTCACATAGGGCAGTGATTGTGAGAGTGACTCAGGACAAGACTGTGTTTCTTTCTGTTGTATATATAAGTCAGACGCAACTTAGCAGCACTTGATACCAATACGGAACCTTTTACTTACTGTATGAATTAAGAAAATGGATTCAAATTGAATGAGTTTCAGTTTTCCCATCTGAAAAATGGGGAAAACAATGCCCAATGCATAATGCTGCAGCTGCAATGGAAATTGATGTATGGAAAGGTCTTAACACAGTGTCACTAGGCACAGATAGGTGTCAATACTTTGCAGCTGTTATTCTTCATCTGACTCACAACATACTTGAGGCCACTCAATTTCCAGTCGTCGAAACAGATTTGTCCATTTTGAAATGTGCTCCTTTTAAAACTCTTTGCTTTTGACCATGGCCTGCACTTGAGAGTACACACTTCTCCTCCCAGTAGACAAAGACATAGCTTCAATATGACTTTTTGTGAAGTCTTCATTAACTAAGCCCCCATCTCTCCCAGGCTGAGATAGCTTTCCTCCTCTGTGCTCCCAAGATAGTTGATGTGTACAGCCAGAGTGATTCGTATCATAAGACATTGAAAGGATTTGGGTGTATGTCTGCTTCATATGCTAGACCCTGAGATGTTCAGGAGCAGCTATTTACAGGGTCTGACGCATAGTATATGTGAACTAAAGGGTTGTTGAATGAATAATGACTTCACAGAGCTCTTGTGGAGAAACATGCTGAGTCTAAGAAGCATTCTGGACTCTGTTAAAACATGTGTGGGTGTAAGGTGGGTACAGTATGTGGCCGGGTGGTAGCCTTGGAGGAGTCCAGATAGGAATGAAGCTCCAGGGTATGCCCTTAGTGTCCCCTCTCTGTGGTGCTTTCAAAATCAAGCAATGAAGCTTGCGCTGCGGCCATGTTGATGACAAGTTCAAGGCCAGGGTTTCTGTTGACTGACAGCAGACCAAAATTGCATACCCTTGCACTAGTAACATTTTTTTTAGCAGCACATGGATAGGAGAGATAACTATAGTCAGATTTAGTCTATTTTAGAAGCCAGTTATGCAAGTGATTTTTATTCAGTCATATAAGGAGCACTGGTGGTGCTGTTGGGTAAGCACAGAACTGCTAACCACAAATTTGGTGGTTTGAGCCCACCAGCACCATGGGAGAAAGATGAGGCTTTCTGCTTTCATGAAGATTTGCAGCCTCAGAAACCCTATGCAGGGTCACTATGAGTCAGAACCTAACAACACAACAATTATAATATCATATAAAAATATGAACATATAAACATTATACAATATTCAATCCTGTTTATTGAGCGCCTGTTTTGTCCCCAGAACTTTGACCAGTGGATAAATAAAGGCTATTGGGCCACTACCAGCTGCTCCGCGGGAGAAAGATGAGGCTTTCTACTCCTGTAAAGATTTACACCCTCGGAAACCCAATACAGGGTCGCTATGGGTCGGAACCGACTCGATGGCACATAACAACAACAACAACAACAACATTGGGCCACTACATACACTAAGAAGTAATGTTTAAGCACACGGGCATTGGAGTAAGGCAGACCTTGGTTCAAAATTCGGTTCTGCTCTTTAATAGCTATGTGCAGTTCATCCCGTGCTGTAAGTTTTTTCAGTATTAGATTTCTCATTATAGAAATGAGGCATAGTGAGGAGTCAGTGACAGTGTGTAAAGGACATTGCAGAGGGAATAGCACACAAATGATAGCAATGAGAGAAACAATAAGAAAGCAAGCACTTATAACTCTTGTTGACATTTTATAAGCAAAAGTAAATTCAGGCACCGTCTTCCAAAGTCAGTTGGTTGCCCGAGACTTACAGGTGGAATCTTTGGTGGGTATTGCTGGTGTTGCCAAGTACCGTCTTGAACCGCCAACCCTGCGATTAGCATTCCAGTGCTTATCCTACTGTGCCACACCAGGACTCCATTTGATGATGTTGTTGTTGTTCCGACCCATCTCAACCCTGTATAGTGTTTCTGATGAGCGATTGGTGAGATTGAACCACTGACCTGGTGGTTCCAACTGACTTTGCAGTCCAGTGCACTAACCCGCAGTACCAAATTGTTTTTGTCAGAACGCTGAAAATGTTCCTACATCTCAGGGAAGAATTTACATTGCCACAGAGTAAATAAACTATAATGCAATTTATTGATTTGTATTAAGAGATACAACCATTAGAACCCAGTACTCTCAGAATGGGGAATTATCAGAATTTGAGCATCTACTACCTGAAAAGTTAATGGGAGACTGGCTTGGCAAAATACTTCCCAAAAGTCAGACATTGAAAACGCTATGGAGTACAGTTCTACTCTGAGACACATGGGTCATCATGAATGGAAATGAACTCTCTGGCCCCTGTTTGAGAATAAGTCAAAAAGTACTTTCACTAGGATTCCAGTGCATGCATGCCCAGATTTATTACAACCAAGACATCTCCAAACATGTCTTTGCAATTAGAGGACGACTGCAGACAAGTTGTCTCAGTAATATACTCATCAGTCTCCTTGGAGGTGGTGGTGGCTGTGTGTTGTCGAGTCGGTTCCCACTCCTAGTGACCTTTGTAGAGCTGTTGAGACTACTGATCATCTTTACAGGAGTCAAAAGCTTCATCTTTCTCCCACAGAGCAGCTGGTGGATTCCAACTGCTGACCTTGTGGTTAGCAGCCAAACTCATAACCCACTATGTTACCAGGGCCCCTGTGTCAGTCTCCCTGTTGTTGGAGTTTTCCTATTGTCTCTTCACGTAGATACAGTCTATTTGATTGCTGTGCATTCAGTCTGGTGTGGTCCATTTCTATATTCATCTTTATGTTGTTTAAAAAAGGTATTTGCAATGAGTAAGTTGTTTTTGTTAAGTGCCATCAAGTCAGTTCGGACCCTATGTAGAGTTTTCGAGAAGCAGCTAGTGAGCTTGAACCGCTGACCTTGTGACTCAAACTGACTTTGCGGTTGAGTGCATTGACCTGCAGCACCCCACCAGAACACATCAGTCTTTTTAGGGTGTCTTAAAAAATAAAAGGTCTAATCCAAGCAATGACTTCCAAAGGAATCTGCTGGCCAGTTAAAGTCAGCTTAGAAGATTACAGTGATTTTGCCCCTTCAGACTTCTTTTTGCTCCCCAAAGTAAAAAAACATTGAAAGGGAACATGATTTGAGTCTTTCGAGAATGTCAAAACTGCTGCTTTAATATGATGTAAATTGAAGAGTATAGAATTCTTCAGAACAGTGGTAAAATGCCACCCTCTCAGATGGGTATCGATCTAGAATGAGGAGATGTTGAGTAACAAATAATAGCTTCACATTGTGATATTTTGGGTTAATAAAGGTTTCTACGATTTTATAGCAAAACTTTGTGATTTAGCCTCGTATGGTGCTGTGGGTTAATGCGCTGGACTGCAGTCAGTTTGAATCACAAGGTTAGAAGTTCAAGCTCACTAACCGCTCCACGGGAACGCTATGCAGGGTCCCTGTGGATCAGAACCGATTTGATGCAATTAACAACAACAACAGGTCAGCATCCCCTATGACTCTTTTCTCAGCAAGGCCAATGGAATCACTGAAAAACAGTTCAGAATCAGGTTCCATTTTCCAAAGGAGTCAAAACAAAAACACAAAGGCAAGTTGTGGAGCTGAGTTGGATAGAGAAGGGAGGGAGCCCAGGGGGGCAGGATATGAGGTGATTCAGGGAGCTCCATTGGAAGGTTAAGCCTGGGAGGTTAATTTGCTGTATCAGCAGCTGCTGCAGCCTTTATTTCCTTTCCTACAGCTCCAGGCAATGGTGTCCTGAGTCCTTGGGAGAACAGCTTGGGAAATGAGGCTGATGCGAAATGACAGGAAGAGTCATTGTAGCAGAGGAATGGGGCAGAATAGGGAAAAAAAAATGTGTAATGTCTGATATGATGCCAATTTGAAGGGAGTTTCACAAACCAGGCAGAGAGTGTTAGACATAAAATATGATCAGAGAGTCAGAACTGTGAACATTTTTATTGGGAAAGGGATAGGATTTAAGGAAGTTTTGTTGCCATTTATAGGGTGGAGAGAGATAAGTGATTAAAAAAGCAGAAAGTTGGAAGTCTCAAATTAATTCAGACATGACAAGATGAAGGTCTGCAAAGGAAATGAGGGTAAAGATGGTTTAAAGGGAAACTTCAAAGGAACAACCATTTAAGACTGTATATAGCCTGAGTGGGTGGAGATGGTTCTGAGTTCTATGTACCACGCTGGTTGAGAAATACGTAGCTCCTTTCTCGAAAGTGAAGGAGACTAAAGAAGAGAGACTGGACACATTTCAGACTGAAGTTTTAGTTTTGCCTTTAGAATTTCAAACGTCCATAATAAATTAAAATAAGGATGTTAATTGGATTACAAATTAAAACGAGCTTGAACTAGGTACTGTGGTATATTATATATGTTTAACAACAGGATCTCTGGAGAAAAAGAAAATACCCCTCCTTATCCACCCTCCCACTCCAAAAAAGGAAAAAAACAGCTGATTTCTGCTATTCTTGCTAGATGCAGTTGAGTTGACCCTGACTCATGGTGACCCTATGCTAAACAGAACAAAACACACCTGATGCTGTGCCAGGCTCCAAATTGTTACCTTTGAGCACATGGCTGACTTCTAGTGTTTGCCAATCTCCATAGTGTAAATAGATGAGTGAGTGCCTCCAGTGCTGCCTCACTTTCTTGAAAGATTTCAATTTTTAGTCCATCAATTTCTGGTGCCTTGTTCTTTGCCAATTCCTTCAATGCACCTTGGACTTCTTCCTTCAGTATCATTGGCTCTTGATCATATGCTACCTCTTAAAACGGTTGAACATTAACCATTTCCTTTTGGTACAGTGACTTGGTATATTCCTTCCATCTTCTTTTGATGCTTTCTGCATCATTCAATAATTTGCCAGGCGAATCCTTCAATAACAGAAGTAGAGACTTGAATTTTTTCTTCAGTTCCCCCAGCTTGAGAAATGCTGAACGTGTTCTTCCTTTTTGGTTTTCTGCCTCCAGATCTTTGCACATTTTGTTGTAATATTTGATTTTGTCTTCTCGAGCTGACCTTTGAAATTTTTAGTTCAGCTCTTGTACCGCCTCATTTCTTCCATTTCATATTTATGCCCATTCCAGGTGACCCAATGGAATGCGGAAATCCTCAGACAATCTCTATGATATCCCATGCGAGTAAAGGTTTACTAAAGGTAATACAGAAACAGCTGCAACCATACACTGACAGAGAACTTCAAGAGGTTCATGCTGGATTCAGAGGCGGATGTGGAATGAGGGATATCATTGCTGATGTCTGATGGATCTTGGCTGAAAGCAGAGAATACCAGAAAGATGCTTACCTGTGCTTTATTGACTACACAAAGGCTTCTGATTGTGTGGATCATGACAAGCTATGGACAACATTGCAAAATATGAGTATTCCGGATTACTTAATTGTGCTCATGTGGAATCTGTACATGGACCAAAAGGCAGTTGTTCGAACAGAACATGGGAACACTGAATGGTTTAAAATTAAGAAAGGTGTGAGACAGGGTTGTAGTCTTTCACCAAACTTATTCAACCTGTATGCTGAGCAAATAATCCAAGAAGCTGGGTTATATGAAGAAAACCATGGCATCAAGATTGGAGGAAGACACATTAACAACCTGCAATATGCAGAAGATACAACCTTGCTTGCTGAAAGTGACAAGGACTTAAAAATATTTACTGATGAAGATCAAAGAGCACAGCCTTTGGTATGGATTGCATCTCAATGTAAAGAAAACAAATATCCTGACCACTGGACCAATAAACAACATTCTTATCAACAGAGAAAATATTGAAGTTGTCAAGCACTTCATTCTTCTTGGATCAACTGTCAACACTCATCGAAGCAGCAGTCAGGAAATCAGGCAACATATTGCATTAGGCAAATCTGCTGCACAAGACCTTTTTAAAGCATTGAAGGGCAAAGATCTCAGCTTGAGGATTAAGGTCCACCTGACCCAAGCCATGGTATATTCAATAACTTCAATATGCTGTGAAAGCTGGACAGTGAATAAGGAAGACCATAGAAGAATTGATGCTTTTGAGTTATGGTGTTGGAGAAGAATATTGAAAGTGCCTTGGGCTACCAAAAGAACAAATAAATCTGTATTGGAAGAAGTGCAGACAGAGTGCTCCCTGGAAGCCAGAATGGCCAAACTTCGTCTCTCATACTTCAGACATATTGTCAGGAGGGACCAATAGCTGGAGAAGGATATCATATTTGGTCAGGTGGAGGGTCAGAGAAAAAGAGGAAGACCTCCAATGAGATGGATTGGCAAAATGGCAGCATCAATGGGCTCAAGCGTGGCAACAATTGTGAGGTTGGCCCAGGACCGGGTAGTGTTTCATTCTGTATATAGGATTGTTATGAATTGGTACCGATTTGATGGCACCTAACAACAACAACAAGGAACTCTGGTAGCATAGTGGTTACGAATCGGGCTATGAACCACAAGTTCAGCAGTTCAAAACTACCAGCTGTTCCGTGGGAGAAAGATGAGGCTTTCTGCTCCCGTAAAGATTTACAGCCTCGGAAATCCTGTACAGGGTTGCTATGAGTTGGAACTGACTCCACAGCACATAACAACAACAACAACAACAACATAGTGTAAATATATACTGGACCACAAGGTCAGGTTGAACCACATGATTTGCGGTTCAAATTCACTAGTTGCTTCTCGACTTGACGACACACAACAATACAACATTGTGTAAATGTGCTCCTGGTGGCTGAGTTTAAACTACCAATCTGATGTCACTGAATACAGAGGAAAGAAGAGCTGAACATAATCAGTTCCAGGGGGCCAGAGAGGGTCAGTGAGAGTTAATCCCCACCACCACCACCACCACCACTGGAAGAGGGAAAGTATGACAATTGAAAGTCAAAGTAGAAAAAGAGGAGAGAAGAAGCTGCATGAACTGTTAGAAGTCCCCTGGGCTGAACCTTTCATTTCACAATGATAAAACTAAGCCTCAGAACGGGACACACAGGATGGCTGAACTGCCGACATTAGTAGAGCAGTGTAGAGACAGAAGAACAAAGTCTCACGAGGTTTTGCTGAAACCTTCCTGGGCAGAGTTCGATCCTGACATCTCCATCAGAGATGAAGGAGTCATAATATCAAAAGTAAGAGGCATCTTACTTTCAGTAGGCAGAGAAAGGATGACCATTTTGACATAAATCCTGATTCGTCTTCTGTCTGTAGTCTTCAGCTATCAACACATATGATTTCAGGTGCTAAGGGTCTAAGGTCACATGGCCATTCAAGTTGACTTACTCCTATAATTAACCAAAAAAGAGACGATTCTTGGTGGGTTTGTTTAGATGGAGTCCTAAGAGAAAGCTGCAAACCCACCACCTCTCAGGATCCATTCAGATCACTGGAAGAGAATAGGTACTATTCACAGCATGGTGAGAGCTCGGCTGTTGTTTACGGACTGGGTATTGTTGTTGTTAAGTGCCATTGAATTGATTCTGACTCACAGCAACCCATTATAGGATTTCCAAGAAACAGCTGGTGAGTTTGAACCACGAACCTTGTAGTTCAAACTGCCCTTGAGGTCTAGTCCTTCATCCTACAGCACCACATCAGGACTCCTAGTCTTAATTATGTAATCCACATTAAACAGACACACTCATATGCTGCGAAAGCTTGAAAGGGTAATAGAGTTCTTTCCTGAAGGCTTTCTTAGAGCTGGCTAGGATCCTGTGCCAGGGAGGAATTATCCTGTTTCACATACTCAACTTTTCTAAAACTCTTAACTGCATAGGAGGTGTCTCAATTATCTCATGCTGCCATAAAAAAAATGCCACAAGTGGGTGACTCAGAAGAACAGAAATGGATTTTGTCATAGATCAGGAAACTAGAAACCTGAATTCAGGTCACTGAATTTAGGAAAGATCCACACCGTTCATTTACTGCGGCTTCAAAAAGCTTGTGGAAGGATTACCAATTTAAGAACTCAATGACTGTGAACTGACACATTAAAAATAGTAAGCAGTCAATGACATGTAAACAAAATGTGTATGATCTGTTGAATGGAAAGCTGATTTGCTCTGAAAAAAACAAAACAAAAACTCAGCCCACGAGCAATAAAAAGTTACAAAAAAAAAAAAAAATAGCTCGTGGATAATAAAAGATAAGGAATTTTTTCCATGAACTTTTTGAAGCCACTTGTATTTCTTAGCCCATTTCTGTTTGTCTGTGTGTCTAATCTGCTGTGCCTATAACTCAGAAATGATTGATTTAGGAGATCCTCGTATACTGATATGATCTCACGAACATAACAAAGAAAATCCTATTTCAAAATGGAATTATGTTCACAAGTATGTTGTTGGTAAGTACCCAGGAGTGAATCAGTTCTGAATCAAACCCAGTGTAGAGTTTCCACGGAGCGCTTGGTGAGCTTGAACCGCTGACCTTGTAGTCCAAACTGATTTTGTGGCCTAGTTCTTATCTGGCAGCACCATGCCAGGACAAGTATAGGGATTAGGATTCTAATAAAGGGACACAGATTTCTGATCTCTTCATTATTAACTGTAGGTAAGTGCTCAGCTGTTGAAATGAAAAGTTCAGAGATTCTAACCCACCAGGTGTGGCAGTCTACTTTCAAAAAGATTGGTTTTGTTGTTTGTTGTTGTTGTTGTTAAGTGCCATCGAGTCGGGCCCGACCCATAGTGACCCTGTACAGGGTTTCCGAGGGTGTAAATCTTTACGGGAGAAGAAAGCCTCATCTTTCTCCCATGGAGCGGCTGGTAGATTCGAACCGCTGACCTTAAGGTTCACAGCCCGATTCGTAACCACTGCGCTACCAGAGCTCCTTTGTTGTTTAGTGTCATCAAATTCGTTCCAATTCATAGCAACCCTTCATAGGATTATGGAAGAGGGACTGGTGGGTTATAGCTTAGGAAACCTGTAGGGGCGGTTCTACTCTGTCCTATACGATTGCTATGAGTTGAGTTGCAGTTGACCCAGCAACCATAGGTTTGCTTGGTTTTGTTTGTTTCTTCCTACTTTGTTTCCTCTCCTCTCTCCTGCATAGGTCTTCTGGCTTCCTTTTTGTCATGTACCTCTCTGCCCATCTCTTTTGTTCGATAATGCAACCCTTGGATCTTACTATTTTCACATCCACCAATATTCCAGAAGCACGTTTCACAAACAAAACTTTCACAGAAAGCTCGTATGAAATGAAATGTGGCCAATACTATTCTTTTTATGCCCTATCTCTGGTGGAGCAGTAGGATAAGCACTGGACTGCTAACCACGAGATGGCAGGTCAAACCCATCAGTTAGTTGTTCCATAGGAGAAACATGAGGTTTTCTGCTCCTGTAAAGATGAATAGCCTTGGAAATCTCATACAGGGTTACTATGAGTCCTAATTGACTGGAGGGCAGTGAGTTTTTGTTTTGAATCCTTTTAGAAAAATAGTGCTTTGTTATGACTATTGTGCAAATTTCAGTTTACCTTTATACTTCATCTCTGATACTGTTGTTGTCTAGGGTTTCTGAGGAGCAGCTGGTGAGTTTGAACCACTGACCTTGCGGTTAGCTGTCCAGCGCTTATCTTATAGCGCCACACCAGGACGCTGATAGAACCTGTATGAAGTAGGCAACTGTTGCTGCTGTTTCTCTTATTCTCCTTCTTCTCTCCCATTGGATGTGCCTCGAGATAGATGTTCCCTAGGAGCTGGGAAGCATTACAGTATTAACTGTGGGGTTTTGTCCACAGGCCCATCAAATGCCTACTCTGATCTCATTGAAAACCAGGGAGGAAGGAATAGCTCTTCTCAACTTGTTCCTTACACCACCCAACTCACTTTCCTCCAAAAGGAAACAGACAACATTAGTGTATTCTAACTGTGGATTACTTGTGGCTATGCACACAAACACACACAAACCCTTATGTGCTACAGAGGAGACTTGAGCTTCACTGGGGTTTCTTGGAGTGAGAATCTTTTTATTAATAATAAAAAAATTGTTTTAATTATATTTTAAACTTTTTTGTTGTGAGTTGGGTGAAGGTTTACAAAGCAGATCAGTTTTCCGTTGAACAATTCGTTCACATTTTATTCCAACTCCTACAATCTAACATTGCTGATCCTACTTTCTCCCTGTGCTTTGTGTCCATTTCTCCTTCTTTCCTAATGTTTCTGAACTTAATGCTTGCCCCTTTGAATCTCAAATAGTTGGTCATTCTAAGATGTGCACAGCTCCTTAGTGGTGTTATTCCCCTTTCAGACTTCTCTATTGTTTGGCTGAGAACTGAGCCATGGGGATGGAAGCAGATCACTAGGCCTTTCTTTTTCATGGTGCCACTGGTAGGTTTGAACTGCCAACCTTTTGGTTAGTAGCCAAGAGCAGTTTGTGCCACTCGGGAAGCTTGGCTCATTTATAAAGCATTAAATGATTTCAGTAGGTCACACTGGGATTTTTTTAAAAAAATGAAATGTGATAGACTAGAGTAAATCATATTAGAAATGAAGGTATTGTTTATGTAGTCTTCATTTCAGTTAAAACAAATTGTTAAACATATTTATTTCTTAGTATGCAAGTCAAAACTGTTTGAAAACCATTTCTTTAAGCACTGTTGTACTTAAGGTTCAAAGATTGTTTCTAATTTTGCAGAATAGACTGGGATGGGGAAATTAGAGATTATTTTAGTCTTAACTTTTTTTGTGTTTATACTAAAGCAAAGCTTTCCTCTTGGGTCTCTGAGGATAAGGGATTCTTAAATAATCTCCAGCTAGGCATTGGAGTCCTGGTGTGGCTCTGGGGGATAAACACTGGACTGCTAACCGAAAGACTGGCAGTTCAAACCCACCAGCCCCTCCTTGGTAACCCTATACAGGTCACTGTGAGTAGGAACCGACTCAACAACACTTAACAACAACAGATGCTGAATATTTGCTTCTGAGAGACTATTGAGCTCTGGTTTCACTGATGGTATGAGCCAGTGTTTGCCTCAAGACGTCAATGGTGGTGGTGGTGATGATGTGCTGTGGAGTCGGTTCTGACTCATAGTGACCCTGTACAGGGTTTCCCAGGTTATAAACCTTTATGGGAGCAGAAAGCCTCATCTTTCTCTCGCGGAACAGCTGGTAGTTTTGAACTGCTGACCTTAAGGTTCGCAGCCCGATTCATAACCACTATGCTACCAGAGCTCCTTGCTGTTGTTGTTGTTAAGTGCCGTCAAGTCGGTTCTGACCCATAGCGACCCTGTATAGGGTTTCTGAGGAGCGCTGGTGAGCTTGAACCACCGACCTTGCAGTTCAAATGGTTTTGCAGTCGGGCGTATTAACCTACAACGCCACACCAGGACTCCACCAGAGCTCCTTGGTGGTGGTGGCTGTGTGCCGTGGAGTCGGTTCCAACTCATAGAGACCCTGTATAAGGTTTTGGAGGCTGTAAATCTTTACGGAGAAGATTGCCTCATCTTTCTCCCGTAGAATAGCTGGTAGTTTTGAACTCCTGACCCTTGCGGTTCGCAGCCCGATTCATAACCACTACGATACCAAAGCTCCTTCTTAGGAGCTGCTAAAATACAGATTCTGATTCTGTGGGTCTAGGTTCGGGCCTGGTTCTCTACAGTTGTAACATGCTCCCAGGTGTCACCTTAGCTGCTATCCTATGGACCACACTTTGAGTAGCAAATCTCAGAGTTTCTAAAATCAATCATGATGGGTCACCACTAGAAGTAACCTCCCTCTAACAGCACCCCATTTCAACCCTAGCATAAATAAGAGGTTCACATCCCTATATTAACGTTTGTTGTTGTTGTTAAGTACTGTCGAGTCGGTTCCAACTCATAGTGAGCATCCCTGTCTAGGGTTTCTGAGGAGTTTTGATTTATTCTTAAGATTAAAGACCTTGTGGCCTTATTACACTAAGAAAACACCAGCATCCTCCCTGTGCTGAGTTACATCTCACAGGACCAGCACATTGCCAGTGATTTAATGATCAAGAGTGTGCTCAGGAAGCCCAGGGAGACAGTGGGAGAACTGTTGTTCCATCGCGGGAACTGCAATCATTGGGATGAAACAAAATGTATGATTTGTTGAATGGAAACCTGATGAGCTTGTCTGTAAACATTCACTCGATTCACAATAAAAATTAATTAATTTTTTTTTTTTAAAGAGTGTGTGTGTTCAATTCTCATCTTCCTACCCTGTAGGGATAGATGTTGGGAGAAGTCTGGCTTTGCTATATCATATTTATGACTGATGTTCCAATTAGTTCCAATATATTATAATCATTGGTTAGGTCATCTCTTATATCATTATTTATACAGTTTAACATCTCTGAAAATAAGTGTTGTCCAAAGATTGTCAGCCAATTGTCAGCCAAGTGGCTGTGACTGCCTTATATGAGAAAGCTTGTTATTACTGGTGGAACACTTAAACAACTTCAAATCTTGGACCTTTCAGTCAACAGAATATTCAAATATCATTTGAGGGAGGGATATGAATTCTGATGTTGTCGTTAAGTGCTGTTGAGTCAGTTTCAACTCTTAGAGACCCTGTATAGGGTTTTCAAGGAGTGGCTGATGGGTTTAAACCAAAACCCTAGTGATCACAGTCTGGTGCTTATCCTACAAATGCCACATCAGGACTCTCAAGAGTACAACAGCATTATGGAAAATGTTTGAAATATTGTGAGAATAGCCAAAATGTGACACAGAGACATGAAGTGGCTTATCCTATGGAGCCACACTTCTGAAAACCACTAGTTGACATATTCTGGTAAGATGAAAAAATTGCTGGTGTCAAAACTTGCACAGTGGATGTCAGGAGCTTAGAAAACCACTAACTGTTAGTTTGTCATATTGTGATGACTTGCATGTTGCTAGCTATGCCATTGGTATTTCAGATATCATTATAGTCACCCATGGTGGAAAGATTTTAGCAGAGCTTCCAGACTAAGACAGACTAGGAAAAAAGGCCTGATGACTTATTTGTGAAAATTATTATTGTTGTCAAGTGCCATTAAGTCGGTTGCGATGCATAGCAACCCTGTATAGGGTTTCCGAGGCTATACATCTTTACAGGAGCAGAAAGCTTCTATGGATCACAGTAGAACTTTGTCCGGTCTGGTGCTGGAAGATAAGCCCCCTAGGTCAGAAGGAAGTTGAAGCCGCAGACCATCAGCTGCTGTGTTGTGCAACAATGAACTCAGGCAAGCCAATGAGCATGAGGATAACACAGGACCAGGCAACATTTTATTCTGTTACCCTGAGTTGGAGCTGACTTGACAGCAATTTACAACAGCAACAGCTTAGTAAGAAAATGCTCAAAACAAGTGTCACACTTTCAACAAAGCACACATTGCTGGAATTCTGGATGATGCAGACCAAAATTGTGAGAGGGGGGAAGCATGGACATGGGTACTACCAAACAGGAAAGCACTCAGAAAACACTGATTCTGATGTGAAGAATCTTTATGTTGTTTTGTTTCCATTTTTAATGATGTATTTAAAAAAAAAAAAAAAAAAAAGACCTGTACTCCATGAACAACAACAAAAAATGTGTGTAAGTAAGCCTAAAGGAACTCTTTCATTATGTAGAAAACAAATGTTACACTTGGATAAGACAGGATTTTATCACAGATTGTTGTTGTTGTTGTTAAGTGCTGTTGAGTTGGTTCTGACTCATAGATATCCTGTGTAAGGTTTCCGAGGAGCGGCTGGTGAGTTTGAACTGCCGACCTTTTGGTTCAAACCAACCTTGCAGTCCAGTGCATTAACCCATAGCACCACACCAGGACTCCTATCACAATTTAATCAACAATTTTTGTGTTTTTTAAAAATTTCTTAGTGGTATGATATAAAAGGTGCATTTAATAATATCTTAAATTGATAAGACATGGAATAAGTCTGAGGTCACAAAATATGACAAATCCAGGGTCAGAACCCACATGTCCTAATTCTTAGCCCAGTTCCTCTCCATACTACATGAGAGTGCTTGTGTTAAACCATCAGGTCCTTAAAGACAGACACTCTGTCTCTTATTAGATTCCAACACTGTGCCAAGCACCATGTGGGAATCTAATAAGAGACATTCATTCAATGAGTACTGTCATCCAATGAGTATGTGTTTACCGAATAAATAACAATGTATAGCACCGTTGCCATGTAGTTAGCTCTCTGTATATGCACATGTTGGACAGATCTGCCATGTAGATAGATCTCTGTATATGGACATGTTGGTCTCATCTGCCTGGGTATCTTAAAACATGGGCTTTTTACTTTACCAAAAGAAGCAATGACCAGTAAGCATCAAGCTAAATTTCAGAGTAAAGTGAACAACTCTTTTCTTCCACAACAAGAATGTGACAAAAATGTAGGTCATGAGACAAAATGACTCATCTTTCATGGAGACATCATTGCATAATTGACCAGTAAGGATGATGAAGAAAAGATCCCCTTCTCTCCACCAGATTCGTCTAAATTTAATGGGCATAACCAAAGGAAAGGAACTTTATTTGTGAACGAATGTGCAGCAGTGCATCCTTTCTTTAATTTGTGCATGGAATCTCTAAAGATGAGAGGATGCCCAAACCCAACTCTAGATGAATTCAAACGGATCCCCCAGACACTCTCTGTGTCTTTCAGGAGGCTCATCATTGATGGAAATGTGTCACTTTTGCCTGAGGCAATGTCATTGCTCAGGGGGGAAGCAAAGCACAAGTGTTAGGTCATGGGAGTTGTATACACAGAACACCCACGGGCAGGAGATTTCTTCAAAGAAAAGTGCAAGGAGAACTATGAGTGAAAGTATGCAAATTGCCTTGAAAATGAGATGATAAAGTCTTTGAGAACTATGTGAAACCCTTGATACACCCATAGCTCTGATGCCTCATTTACATGCCAATTAATTAGAGAACCCCTCTAAGGAAGACAGAAACCTTGGATTCAAAATAAAACTGTAGTAATACTTGAACCCCAAACTGTAAATAATCAAAAGGATGTCTGGTGAACCAGCATTCTGCTAAGACATTTTGGATTTAGATCTAGGGAAAATCCCCTTTATATATATAAAAAAAGATAAAATGCTGCAAAGCATTACTTGGACACCAAGAGAAAAATAGAATGGCCAACTCAAAAGCAGACCTAGTTTTCCACAAATGTAGTCAATTGGCTAGTCACTTAATCACATTTTATAATTGTCATGTGCTCAAAACAATTATATTTTAATTCCTTCATTATATCTCCTTTCCCAAGTGGCTGAATCCTCACCAAATTGAAGGTTACGAAACTGTTAGGTTGAGGAAAGAATCAAAAGTTTACCAGTGTGCAATAATTATATGGCCTAAGACAGAGTCCCATCATCTGACTATCAACTTAAGGGCTCATGAATGGCTATGATTTTGAAACTATGACACTAGTATTTCAGACACTAGTTAGGTCACCCCTGGTGGACAGTTTTCAGTGAAACTTACAGACAAATACAGAGTAGGAAGACAGGCCTAACAATCAACGTTTGAAAATTTGCCAATGAGAACCATACGGACTACAACATATTGTTTAGTGTAGTGCTAAAAGATTGGCCTTCTCAAAATACTTAGTGGCTGCAACAATTGTTGTTGTTAATTGCCGTCGAGTCGATTCCAACCCATAGCAACCCTGTATAGGGTTTCCAAGGAACAGCTGGTGAGCTTGAACCACCAACCTTGCAGTTCAAACGACTTTGCAGTCTGACGCATTAACCCACAGCGCCACACCAGGACTGCAACAATAGACCTCAGCAAACCAAATATGATGAGAGCACAGATTCGGGCAGTGATTTCATCTGTTGTGCATTGGGTTGCCATAAGTCTGAGCTAACTGGATGGCAACTAACCATAAACAATATAACAGTGCAGGGAAAGATGAAATTGTTCAGAGAGGAAATTCTTGGGAAGTTTCATGGACTGAGTATCATTTGTGGGATTTGAAACTTTTAGAGCAGAAGAGAGAATCATTTCTGGTAGAAGGTAACAGCAAAACAATTCTGAAAACGGGAGAGATTTCTGTGGCATAAAGGAAGGAGAGAGAGTAAGATGGAAGGAGAAAACTAAGATGTACTGATCTTCTTCTGTGTCAGGAACTTTATACATGTTAACTCATCTAAACCATATCATAAATAGTTGTTATTATCAAACCTGCTTTCTAAATGAAAAACAAACAAACAAACAAACAAAACACCACAACAATACGCCTGAAGTCACATAGCAAGTAAATATTAGGATAATGAAATGCCCTCATGTCTACTTTTTTCAACCCTTCAAAGATGAACTGGAAATTGAGTGAGATGTAAAGAGTTTCCAGAATGAGTAGAGATACTCTGTATTGTTGTTGTTAGGTGCCATGGAGTTGGTTCCAACTCAGTGACCCGATGTACAACAAAACAAAACACTGTCCAGTCCTGCACCATCCTCAGACTTGTTGTTACACTTGAACCCATTGCTGCTGCCAATTCATCTCATTGGGGCTCTTTCTCTTTTTCACTGACCCTCCACTTAACCAAGCAAGATGCTCTTCTCCAGAGAGAACATGGAACGGTTAACTGAGGTGACATTAGCTTCATGACTAACATCTTGGAGTAGGTGATACACCTGAATTGGGCCCCATTGGAGAAGGATCAGGGGTGCAGTGCCATGACATCTACCTGGAAAAGTGTCCCAAATTCCCAGTGGGTTTTGTCATATGAGGGGATAGTGTGTATGTTTCAGGGGTGGAGCAAGGGGAGGTCCCAGTGTGGAAGTAATGCATGCCTGCATGGGCTCTGTGCTTTTTAACATCTCAGTGGTGCCTATGGTTTTCAGTTCATGTCTACTTAACTGTCCTGGGAGAGACACTGTTATAATCCCTTTAATGCAGGAGAGTCTTTGGGCCAGCTCAGGACCACACCTGTCATTCATGAGGCAGCTGGGTCCCCTCAGGCTCCTTTCCTCTCTCTCCTTTATCACTCTGTCTGATGCTTATCTCTTGAGCATCCAGATCTTCACATTTGTATAGTGTTTAGGTTATGAAGACATTTATATACAGTAACCCCACACAATTCAGACCTCCTGACAATGCATTCTCATATTGCATGTGAGAAAAGTGAAGTTTAGACAGGCTGAACACACAGCAAGTGGTAAATGACATAGTAGACCCACTATTAGGATCTATGAGAATCATCAGTGGTTCTTTTCCTGGGCATTGTGAAATGGAGTGGGACAAGGAATCACAGGTAAAGCTAAAACATGTGGCCAGCAGTTCTTTTCAAATGTTTGAAGGTTGTCACCATTGTTATTATAACGGTAGATCTGCTTACTGTTCCATCTCTGTAAAGAGACAAAAACCAATAGATGTAATCCCCATTCAGAATCTTCTGAGGTCAGAAATTTCCACTTGAAAGGACAGGCAGAGGAGCCTGGAGCAGCTGGAAGAACAGAAGATGCTTTTTGAAAGAAAGACCAGCAGGAAAAATAAAAAAACAATGTCAGCAGTCTGATTAACTACTAAAAGAACAAGCAAGTTGTTTGCCTGGGAACCACCAAGGCAAGTGGTCAGATCCCTTCAGGGCAAACCCCCTTCCAAGACTAAGATTCAAGGGGAATACAGGAGCAGACATGTAAGCTTGCTGGTGACCACGTTGATCACTGATGAGGGGAAGTGGGAGAAAAACAGCAAGGAAGTTGTGAACTAAGTCCTACCATGTTCAGTAGTCTCCTGTCAACTCAGGTTGAGACCTGGTTGGCTAGCAGTATGGCGAGACCTGGGGACTCCTGGGCCCAGAGACAGGGATGGGGCCATGGAGGACTACAGTGGAGTGTGAAGTATCCAGCTGATATAAAGTGAGGGGAGATGCACAAGAACACCCCTACTTACAGATAGTACCCACTTGACCTAGCTTCAATGGATGATCAGAACTTGACTAAAAGAAGAAAGAAGAGGAAAAAAAGAGTAATCTGCTACAATTTGATGAATTTGACCTATACTTATGGATGTAGTAGCTCAAAAGAGGGAACAAATCTTTACAGAGAGGATTATTCCTACCCCCTCAGTACCCAGGGTTGACAGGGATGGGCAACTTAGGCATTGGCTACCCAAAATGGGGGAGGGGGTTTTACAAAGGCAAGAAGTGACCAGTTTACAAGCTTTCAAGAGGGAGCCTTGGTCCAGAGGATGCAGGGAAAGGTTGAATCTCCACTGAGTGGTTTCCAACCTGTCTGGATACTGCTAATGAAAGGAGACGGGGATAAGACTCTTGTGGTTCAATAGTGAATAATTGCTATTGGGACTGACTGTGAATGTTGGAAATGTAAAGGTGGACATTTTGTAACAAAAAGAGGGGGGTGGTTGATTTTTCAGTCCAGGAGCAGAGGTCCCTGGGACCATCAAGGGAAGAAAAGTGGAGTGTAGGATACTATCCAGAAGGCAGTGACTCCAGAGGCAGAGATTATGACGTGGAGAAATGGAGCGGCTGGGACTCTGGACTCAGGGAAGGAGAGGATCTGTGTGCTGGTGGCTGGGGGGCAGGCTTGTGGGGTGTACCCTTTGGTTGTCTGATGATGCATGGAGAGGATTGTAATCATTGCAATGAAGCAAATGTAAAGCTAATGGTCTCTCATGTAAACTATCACATAATTCCCAATAAAAACTTAAAAACAAACAAACAAACAAAAAAACAACCAGTAGATGTAGGTAGAAAAGAGAAACAGATTTCAACTTAACATGTTGCTATTTTTAGGTGCCATTGAGTCGGTACCGATTCAGGGACCATATGTATGATAGAACAGAACACTGCCTGGGCCATCCTCACAATCGTTGTTACATGTGAGCCCATTACTGCTGCCATTGTGCCAATCCATTTTTGCTGGGGGTCTTCCTCTATTTCTCCAACCCTCTGCTTTACCAAACAGGATATCCTCCAGGAACTGGCCCCTTCTGACAATATGTCCAAAGTATGCGAGACAAAATTTGGCCATTCTGGCTGCACTTCTTCCAACACAGATCTGTTTGTTCTTTTGGCAACCTGTGGCACTTTCAATATTCTCCTCTAATATTATAATTCAAATGTTTCAATTCTTCTTCGATCTTCCTTATTCACTATCCAACTTTCCATTGGTTATTGAAAATGCCATGGCTTGGGTCAGGCACACCTCAGTCCTCAAACTTACATCTTTGCTCCTGAACATTTTGAAGAGGTCTTGTGCAGCAGATCTGCCTAATGCAATACGTCATTTGGTTTCTTGACTGCTGCTTTCATGAGTGTTGATGACTGATGTGAGCAAAATGAAGATTTTGAGAACTTCAATATTTTCTCAATTTATATGGATGTTGTTTATTGGTGCAGAGGTGAGGACTTTCGTTTTCTTTACATTGAGGTACAACCCATACTGAAGGCTGTGCTCTTTACTCTTCTTCAGTGAGTATTTTAACTTCTCTTTTTAAGTAGCTTAACTCAACATAGGAAGAATTAAAAAAAAAAAAAAAAATGTTTTCTAAACCAAGCAATCAGTTGTTTTAACTTCTTGTTGTTGTAAAATGCTGTCAAGTTTTGAACCACCTACCTTATAGTTCAAATGACTTTGCAGTCTGACACATTAGCCCATAGCACCACAAAGTAATTATTTTTAAAAAAATGTTTTCTGCTTATGAATAAAATTCTTTATGATTCATGAAAAATTTGGAAAAACTAAAGAATAATAATTGTAACTGTCCATAATATAACCAGGAGGAAACAATTCTTAATAGTTCAGCATAGTTTCATCTAGCAATTTTCAATAAGTAGTCCTATCCATTTTTCAATGAGTATTTCTAACCAGTAGTTGAGCATAGTTCTATGCAATAATTTTTCAATGATTAAATAATTGTGATCATACTGTTATAAAATTTTGTGTGCTTTTTTTTTTCACTAAACATTACATCATTTTATAAGTGCTTTTTTCAGCTCATTAAAAGCTCTTCATAAACATAATTTAATGGATGTATAATATTCAATTGTATGGCAGTATCACAATTTATTTAACTAAGCTCCTATTTTTGGACATTTATGTTTTCCATAATTTTGGGCTATTATGAAATAATGCTTCAATGAAACTCTCTTGTCCATAAATCGAATTCCACAGTTTTTAGAGTTTTATAGGCTAGATTTCCAAGAGTTGGATTACTTAATAAAATGTTTGATTATCTTTAAGATTTTGGTACATATTGCTATTTTGCCTTCATAAAATACATAGTACTTAACCTCTGCATCTTCATTTTTTTCTCATGATTTTCAAGATTTTGTATGCTTCTATTTTTATTTTCCTTTTCCACTGGAGGTACTTCCTCAATCCCTTTCACTTGCTTTTTCTCCGTTACTTGGCCTCTAAATGCTTCTGATCATAGGACGCTCTCACAATCCATCTATTTCCTTATATGAATTAAAACACTATTTCATTTTAAAAGAACATTCATAACCCCAAATCTTTATCTCCATCCACACCCTGTCCCTGCAAATCCAACCTAGTGTATCCATCTGCAGGAGTCTCTGGGTGGCACAAAGTCTTAAGCACTGGACTACTAATTGAAAGGTTAATGGTTCAAGCCTGCCCAGAGGTGCTGGGAAGACAGACTGATGAAATAACTATGAAGCAGTTCCATTCTACACACATGGAGATGCTGTAAGTTGGAATTAATTTAGTGGCAACAGAATAGTGGTTATGCATCGAGATGTGAACCTCAGGGTCAGCAGTTCGACACTACCAGCTGTTCTGCGAAGAATGATGAGGTTTTCTGCTCCCATAAAGATTTACAGCCTTGGAAACCCTGTACAGGGTCGCTATGAGTCGGAACTGACTCCACGGCACATACCAACATCAACAAATACTCAATTGTTTACTTGATATCTGTACTTGAATATGAAATCGATATCTCAAATTTAACATGAACAAACTCTTTAATTCCTCCTTAGCCCAATCTGCTTCTCAGAAAAGCTATTTCCACCTTGTAAGTGGAAATCCCATCCACTCAGCTACTCCAAATACATGTATCCTGTACTCTTTCTCTCCTTCACACACCAAATTCGACCCATTGGCACATTCTTTGACACTCTCAACCAAAACATATAGTAATATGATCTTCTCTAATCCCACTTCTTCCAATTTAATAATTCAATTTATGATCTGTGATCTCTTGCCTCCTCGTAGATCTAGTTCCGTAAATGAAGTTCTGGTTTTCAATCTTACTCTGCCATAAGTTCATTGCTGATTTAATAACCATCTTTTTTATTTGTACATTGCTTCAACAGATATTGTTGAACACTTACTGCATACTAGGTCCCCTTCTAGGCACTGAGAACATATCAGGAAATAGATTTAAAGGCCTGACCTCCAATAATTTGCATTCTAGTTGGAGAAGACAGGCAATCAATAAGTTAAAGCATGTAAAATTATATTTTAAAAAGTCAGGGCTAGAGAAAACTGCTACCTCATGTGAGTAGTCAGGGAATGTCTTCCTAACGAGACAAAAGCATGAGGAAAATGAGGAATGAGCCACAGGCACAGACTAGGAAAGAATATGACAGGCAAGATACAAGGTAAATGCCAAATCAGGAGCCCCTTTGGAAAGGTCAAGGATTGTGCCTGTCAAGTGTCTTTGGTTGATGGTGGATTGTTCAGTAAGGCTCAGGATAAGTGCCACAACATCCTTCAGAATGAGTCACAGCGCAGACTTTATTGGAGGATCTTAGGTAAGGGCTGCATGTGCAACACCCTATTCTCTCTGGAAAGAGATACTGGAACTGGACATACAAACAGTGGCTTGTGTTCCCATTTTAGTGACAGTAACTCCTCAGTGGAGACATAAAAATACTGCTTGGAGTCAGGCAGGTGGGATTGGAAGTGCATGTGTTTATGGAAGCTAATTGAGGGTCTTGGGTTCCATGAGAATTTGCAGTGTGGCACTGCTGTAGGATAAGCACTAGACTGCTAGTCACAATGTAGGTGGCTCAAACCCACCAGTCAAATACACCAAAACCCTATACATGGTCTCTATAAGTTGGAACCAACTTGATGACACTTAGCAACAACAATAACTTGCCAGGGTTAGGAAGCCACCAGCCCCAAGGGGAGTCAAATTGGGAGGCAGCCCCTACCATCAGAAGAAGGAAGTTCCCAGTGAACTCATTGTTCTGGTACATAACCCAGAGTAAGCATCCAGGACTGTGTTTTAAACATTCTTGCTTATTGAATTTCATCAAGGAACAGCAAGGAGGCCATTGTTTGTGGAGCAGAAAGGGTAAGGCAGCAATAGGAGGCTATGAGGACAAAATGATAGTGGAGGTGAATGGAGATAAATCCTGTGGTGCTTGTAGGCCAATATAAACACTGCACTCATATATGTTGACCTTACTCCAACCTCTGTTCCTCTCTAAGGCATCTCATAAATGTTCTTACACTCTCTGAAATATCCACATTAACATCAATCTATCTACACCACACCATGCAAGCATACTATTATTTTCCAATTTCAAAAATCCTTCCTTTAACTTCAGATCCCCTGTCTTCACCCAGCTTCATGTCATGAGAAATTTTATGGAGTGTAACAGTGTACCCCTTGCTGGCTTCGGGCTACATTTGGTTCACTTGGGATAGAGTTTGCTTGATTTAACAAAAACAACAACAAAAATACTAAATGCCTAGTTTTAATTTTGAATGAACAATATATATATTTTTAGTAAATGTATGTTTCAAACACTGGACTCCAGGTGTGGCACTGTAGGATCACCACTGGGCTGTGAGCTACAAGGTCTGAAGTTCAAACCCACCAGCCACTCCTCGGAAACCCTACATAGGGTCACTACGAATAGGAACCAACTCAATGGCACTTAACAGCAACAACAACACTACAAAAATATTTCTCTGAAACTAAAATTTGACATCCTATATTTTAACTGGTATCTCTACCTAGGAGTCACCAAGGAAGTTTGCTTATTGTTTATCCTTCCAATCCTGCACGATTTTTGGGCCCCTCTACTGAGATTCTCCATGTCAGCCTGTCAGGTAGTTCTTCGCCCATTGTTACAGCTCTCATTGGTTCTGGTAAGAGTTCTCTGCCTGGCCCTTCAGGACTAGGGGTGAAAGGTCTCTGCTGTTGCTAATTACCACCCCTAGGCTTGCCTGAGTCCTGCCCACTGCACCTTCAGACACCAGTAACCAGTGTCATCCATTCAATTATGACTCTAGGTGGCCTGGTGTGTGTCAGTGGAGAACTCTGTAGATCGACAGTCTTTGCTTCTGAGGTACTTTGTAATGGACTAGAACCTCCGGATATGGCACTGTAGGATAAGTACAGAACTGCTAACCCCAAGATCAGTGGTCTAAATCCACCAGTTGGTCCTTGGAAACCCTATACAGGATAGCTATAAGTTGGAGTCAATGTGATGGCACTTAACAAAAGCAACTAAGTAGGAGTCCTGGTGTAGTGATGCAGGATAAGCACTGGACTGTTAACAGTAAGATTGACAGTTCAAATCCACCAGCTGCTCCTTGAAAACTCTATACAAGGTTGTTATGAGTCAGAACTGATTCAGCAGCACTTAACAATACCAACCCTTCAGCCAGCAGTGTGTTTATAATTTGCACCACGCTGGAAGTTCACCGTAGTAAGCAGTTCCCCTCAACCAATCATGTGTCCATTACCCACTTTACCCATTCCATTACATGTTTACTCTACCGCACCTAAATTTTTCTTCTATTGTCACATTACCCAATAAATAAGGTAAGCACTGGATTACTAGTGCTTGCTTACTTATCTGTAGTGAATAGTTTCACATTTTTTCACTACTTGAGTCTGTTTCTAGGGATGGTTGGCATCTGTCTCTTCCCCACCCTCAGCAACTTCCTAGAGAATCAAAGCCTCTTGTCAATGTACAGTCCCTGACAGGGGTGGGACACCAAATAAACAAGGTTACTTGGTAAACCATCCCTTATTTCTTCCACAGGGTACTGATGGCATAGTTTTATTTACTGAGACTGGCACTAGTAGCCATTCAATTAACATTTGTTGACTAATTGATGGACTAGAATTCATTTGTTCACAAATATTTACTGGGTCAGTGGTTCTCAGAGTGTGATTCTTGGACCTCGGATACTTTCAGAAGTGTCAGCACCATCTGGGAATGTGTTAGATCTGCATATTAGATCTGCAGGCTGGACCTACTGATGGAATTAAATGGCAACTGGTCTGGTCTGGTCTGGTCTGGAGCTTGCCTACTTATATTATAGATGATACATTAAACATTGTTTTAAATCTTGTGAAGGTGAGTTTTCTGTGCTATGGGACAATGATATGAAGTGTTAATCAGATGGGACCAAAGGGAGTTATCTGAGCTAGAGATATAAATTTGGGAAATAGTAAATAGTAAAATGAGCTCACCTAGGGAGCTACCAATATTAGAGAATAGAAGAGGCTCATGACTGCCACGTAAGGACTCATAAACTTGAGAGTCTGGATTGAGAAAGATGGGGAAGTTTGGTCATCAGCAGGCCCTGAGGGTCAGCAGACTTACTGCCATTGAAACAAATTACAATCAGTATGAAAGTACTGGTCAGCTCTTGACAACATAGTGGATTGTTTGGTTTAAAATTTTACCTATTGCTCTTAATAACATCTTCCCCAGAATCAAAATTTGCCAAAGTTTACATGAAAAAGGGAGTTGTTTTATGTAAGAAAAAAAAATTAATATGCATGAAATGGATTCTTTTACTGTTTGAATTGCATCATCTCTAAAACACACTTTGTTGTTGTTAAGTGCTGTTGAGTTGATTCCCACCCATAGCGACCCTGTATAGGGTTTCTGGGGAGCAACTGGTAAGCTTGAACCACTGACCTTGCAGTTCAAATGGCTTTGCACTCTGGTGCATTAACCCACAGAGCCACACCAGGGCTCCAAAACACACTTTAGAAGTCCAGAAAGCAATATGAATGTGAAGTCCTCTTTCTTTCTCTTACATGGGGAAAGTACTGCTAATATCATGCATGGAGTACACATTCAAATTCACTCATATGTGTAAGAAGCTTGTTCTTTTCCTTCTACAAGTCTGATGAGATGATTGGACACAAGGAGCTTGGAGGTCAGGACCCTGAAGGCTGAGGCCATAGGTGAGCCTCAGGTGTCTTCTCTGTACTTTACTAAGAGTTTATGTCTATTACATAATAGAGTTTTCTTATTTAACTAACTGGATTATTTTATCTCATTGAACAATCATGTGAAGTAAATGCTATTTTTGTAAAATGGAGAACAATTTTGACTTTTAACACACAGTTAATATTTTAAAATAAAAACTAGTTACTACGCAGTTAATTCCAACTCCTAGCAACCAACTCTGCTCCACAGGATTTTTAATGGCTGACTTTTCAGAAACAGATTTCTAGACCATTCTTCCAAGCACATCTGAGTAGAGTTGAATCTCAAACACTTTGGCTAGCAGCCAAGCCTGTTAACTGGTTGCACCACCAGGAACTCCAGTTAAAAGACAATTGAATTTTTCCATAAACTTTTTGAAGTTCCCTCCTATCTGTTGTTGTTGTTGTTAAGTACCATCAAGTCGGTTCCAACACATAGTGACCCTGAACAGGGTTTCCGAGGCGGTAAATCTTTATGGGAGCAGAAAGCCTCATCTTTCTCCCGCAGAGCAGCTGATAGTTTCAAACTGCTGACCTTGCGGCTCACAGCCCGATTCGTAACCACTATGCTACCAGAGCTCCTAGAGGGATCAAAATTCAGTTCCAGGGCCATATGTGTTCCAAATTCCCTACTTTCCACATTGTAAAAATAAGATGATCTAAATAGGAAATTTGAAATTTGACTTTCAGTACAGTGATTTTGAACATGAAAAATAATGGACTGAAAACATGCAACTGCAAATTGAGGCATATAAGGAAGAAGTAGAAAAATGTGGTGTGATTTTAAATGTCTTGTCTCAGATTTGTGGTTCTAGAGTGATTCTGTGGAATAATACACTGGACCGCATCAGTTTGAACTGCAAGGTTGGTGAATTGAACTCACCAGAGGCTCCTCGGAAATCCTATACAGGGTTGCTATGGGTTGATACCAACTTGACAGCTCTTAACAACAACAACAACAACAAATTTGTATTTACTTGTTAATGTATGAATTTTCTAAACCCTTATAGAGGATTCCAACATGGGATTTTTTTAGGGTCTACTAGTAAAAGTACTTTTGAAAAAGGGACTTTATGCTCTGGCCAGATACTGGTAGGTGGACCAAAAATAACGGACATGAACCTTTTCTCCTTCTCAGGAGACTGGCAAATAGAAATTGGAATTCTTAGAATAAGAGTTCACCAAAGCCAACCCAATGTACAGCCAAGTCAATTTCAACTCATAGTGACTCTACGTAGGTCTTCCAAGACTGTAAATCTTTATGGGAGCAGACAGCCTCATCTATCTCCTGAACAGTAACTAGTGGGTTTGAACTGCTGACCTTGTGGCTAGCAGTCCAATGCTTACCCCACAACACCACTAGGGCTCAGGAGGATTCATTCTCCCTTCTTGTAAAAGAGTAGTTCTCAACTTTTCCTCAGTTGTACATTAGAAGCTCCAAAAGAACTTGAAAAAAATTCTTGATACGCTCAAGAAATTCTGATAATTTGGACTGGATTGGAAATATAGATTTTTAAAGCTACCCAGGTGACTCTAATGTTGTGACCGGCTACCAGTCAGGTAGAACTTCACCACTACCTCTTTGGTCCTTCCTGTTGCCCCTTAGTCAAAAAAGTCTGTGTTCTGGCTGTGGAAATAGTTGGAAGTAGACTATGCCAAAGAGCACTTTTGTTTCCAGTTGTACCTGGCCAGTTGCCATGGTCTCAACTCAGACTCCTCATGTGTGTCAAGACAGACAAAGTGCAAGTTAGAACAGGACATTACGAGAACAGGCAAAAACATACACAAAACAACAACAAAGAAAATATTCTGTTACCGCTGAGTCGTTTCCAACTAATAGCGACCCTATCAGGAAAAGTAGAATTGCCCCACAGGGTGTCCAAGGCTGTCATCTTTATGAAACCAGACTGCTACATTGTGATTGTGCAAAGTGGCTGGTGGGTTTGATCACTGCCTTTTTGGTTAGCACCTAAGTGATCATCCACAGGGACCAGTCACAACTTGTCTATCACTATCTGTTGTTGCTGTTGCTAAGTGATGTCAAGTTGGTTCTGACTCAGCCAGCCTGTAGACAGTTTCTGATTCTGAAAAATTTTTGTACCGCTGCTCGCCTGTCATTTTGTCATGCTGTTGTTGTTGTTGTTGTTAAGTACCGTGGAGTCGGTTCCAACTCCATAGTGACCCTGCACAGGGTTTCTGAAGCTATAAATCTTTATGGGAGCAGAATGCATCATCTTTCTCCCATAGAACCGCTGGTAGTTTAGAACTGCTAACCTTGAGGTTGGCAGCCCAACTTGTAACCACTACGCTACCAGAGCTCTTTGTTGTTGTTCTGTAGTGGCTTGCATATTACCGTGATTCTGGAAGCTATTCTGTGAGTATTCTAAATACCAGCAGGATCACCCACAGTGAACAGGTTTCAGCTGAGCTTCCAGATGAAGCCAGACAAGGAAGAAGGAAAGACAGACTACTTCTGAATATTTAGCCAGTGAAAAACTTATGAATCGCAATGGAATACCGTCAGATAGCACAAGAATACTGAATACTGAAATATGATGAAGAGCACCAGAATATTGTCAAATATAGTGCCAGAAGACGAGCTCATCAGGTTGGAAGGCACTCAAAATAAGACTGGGGCAGAGCTGCCTTTTCAAAGTAGAGTTGACTTTAATTATACAAATAGAGTAAAACCTCCAGGACCTTCATTTGCTGAAGGGGCACAACTCAAAATGAGGAGAAACAGCTGTTAACATTCAATAATAATTGGAACGTGGAATGTATGAAGTATGAATCTAGGAAAATTGGAAATTGTCAAAAATGAAATGGAACATATAGACATTGATATCCTATTCATTAGTGAGGTGAAATGGACTGATATTGGCCATATTGAACTTGGCAATCACCTGGTTTGCTATGCCAGGAATGGCAAATTGAAGAGAAATGGCTTCACATTCGTCATCAAAAAGAACATATCAAAATCTGTCTTAAAGTACAATGATGTCAATGGTAGGATAATATCCATATGCCAACAAGGAGGGCAAGTTAATACAAATATTATTCAAATTTATGCACCAACCAATAAAGACAGTGATGATGAAACTGAAGAATTCTACAAGTTTCTTTAGTCTGAAATTGATTAAACATGTAATCAACATGTATTGATATTTACTGGGGATTGGAATGCTGATATTGAAAACAAAGCATCAGTAGTTGGAAAATATGGCCTTAGTGATAGAAATGATACTGGAGATCACATGATAGAATTTTGCAAGACCAATGACATCTTCATTGCAAATACCTTTTTTAAACAACATAAAAGACAAGTATACACATGGACCTAACCAGATGGAACACACAGAAATCAAATTGACTACATCTGTGGAAGGAGATGGTAGAAAAGCTCCACATTATCAGCCAAAACAAGGTCAGGGGCAGACTATGGAACAGACCATCCATTGCTCGAATGCAAGTTCAGATTGATGCTTAAGAAAATGAAAACAAGTTCACCAAAGCCAAAATATTACCTTGAACATATCCCATCTGAATTTAGAGATCATCTGAAGTACAGATTTGA
>NW_006408524.1:19728489-19732815 GCF_000296735.1 Chrysochloris asiatica
TTGATTGTTTTTCTAATGTTGAACCATCCTTGCATCCCTGATATGAATCCTACTTGATCATGATGTATTATCTTTTTGATGTGTTAGGATTGATACTTAATGTATCAATCCTATATCAATGTGTTAGGATTGATACTTGATGTGAAAACACATCAATTAAAAAAAAATAATTTTTGGTTACAGATATGTGTAGTAAACATGTAAAAACATGGATGAGAATGCTCACACCATCTTCAAAACAGTGAATCCCTCAGAGGAAGACAGAAGAAGAGAAGGCAGCAACAGCTCTAAGATAGGTTTTAGCCATGTGAGTAATGTGTTCTATCCATTTATTTTTCAAACGGAAGTAAAATTGACAAGATTTCAGTCTTACTTAAATCTGAGCATTGGGTAAATACACATTTTTAAGTTTATTCCCTGTACTTCTTGTATAAGGAGCCTGGGCAGCATAGCAGGTTATGAGGTGGGCTGCTAACTGCAAGGTCAGCAGTTTGAAACTACCAGCTACCCTACAGGAGAAAGATGAGGCTTTCTACTCCTGTTAAGATTTTCAGCCTTGGAAACCCTCTACGGGTTCACTATGAGTGAGAACCTTGTGAATTGAATAAACGTCTACAGAACAGTTAATCAGTTTTACATCCAACAAATCACACATTTTGTTTCATCTCAATGATTACAATCCCCTCCCCCAGTGAACCTGCTTCTTCCTGTGGTTCTTATTTCCATTCCACCCTCCTTCCCAACCCCTCTGAACCTTGTCCCCAGATAAATGTTGCCCTTTTGATATTGAATAATTGACCATTTCATGGTGAGCATACCTCACTAGTGTTGTTTTACCCCTATATATTTGTGAGAAATGTTGTCTGTACTGACAAATGCTCAAGTAATCCAATCTGTACTCATTTTAGTGAGAGTCAGGTTTTCTTTATTTGATTTTGCAAAACTGGGTGCCCAGCCCTGTAAACACGGCAGATATGCCTCATGGCCAATTGACAGAGAGTTTTATTAACCTAGCTCAGAAAAAGCCCCTCCTCCATTTCCCCTTTACTGGGTACTGTGGAGTTTACAATCTTTCCCAAAAGGGTGCCTACTAGTTCCTATAGGGAGCATTCTCATTTAAAGTTAGTTTCACCCCCTCCTCATGAACTTCCCCTACTTCCTTGATGGGTGTATTATTATTTTAAAATAGTCTAGTAGGTCAAACTAGTCTCTTTCTCTTCTCACAGTTCCCTTTTGTCGTGCCAACCTACTACCCCCAAGAAATCCTTGTTTCTGAAGATGGATCACCCAACAGTTATTTCTAACATACCTATTAACTGCTTGGTTGAAATTTGGGCCAGGAGGGTGAGTTCTGTTCTTGATCTGAAGAGTGACCAGTGGTTATAGTTTAGGGTTTCTCCAGTCTCTTTCTGACCCATAAGTCCAGTCTTTCTCATAATTTTGAGTTTTATTCCACATTGTCTCCAACTCTATCTTGTTGTTTTTCTTAAGTGTCATTGAGTCAGTTCCAACCTGTAGTGACCCAGCATAGGGTTTCTGAGGAGCAACTGGTGAGCTTGAACTGCCAACCTTGCAGTTCAAACTAACTTTGCAGCCCAGCCCATCAACCCACAGTGCCTCACTAGGACTTCAACTGTATCTGGGACCTTCTAAAGTGATCCGTTTCCGAGAAGTTGGTAGTAGTAGTCAGGTACCATCTTGTTCTTCTGGAAGTATTTATTTCTTATCAAAGTAATGGTCTCTCCACATATAGAGATTGAGTATATTTCAAGTGCTAACCACACACAAGTGTGAAGTTTCTTGCTGATGGGTTAGTTGGTACAGGAACCAGCAGTGTCTATAACTAGTATATGCAGGTAGAATGTTGATGAGTCATATGCATATATATAGATAGCATTGTGACCATTCATTCTTTGATAAGAACATATCTGTGTTAGTATATGATGTATAATCATAATTACAATTTAATCTTTAAAAAGCATCTGAACATCAAGTCATTTCAGTATATGGTAAAATAGAATCACTGAGAATACTGGAACTTCAGACATTTCCATGTTACATGGTAAATTTGAGGCTGAAGTATTTTTTCATAAGTCATTTTATCTGGAGGAAAGGTAAGCTAATACCTGGAAGAGGATAGAAATAGCTGTGTTCATTGTAAGTAAGCACTTCAAAGGTTTGCTTCCTTAAGCCTTTTGCAATACTATTTTGATATCACAACATAGCATTTTGACTAAACTCACTGGCTTTGAGTAGGCATCCTGGCCTTGCCCCTTCTTAGCTCTATGATCTTAGGTACCTTGTTGGTGCAGTGAGTTAAGAACTAGACTACTAACCACAGGGTGAGTGGTACAAACCCTCCAGCTGCTCCACAGGAGAAAGATGAGATCTTCTGCTTCCGTCAAGATTTATAGTTTCAGAGAAACCCTAAGGAGCAATTCTACGCTGTCCTATAAGATTGTTTCAAGTCAGAAAGGACTTGATTGCAGTGGGTGATTTTAGCTATATGACCTTAGGTAAATCATTCAATCTTCCTTTATCTCATTTCCTCATCTGGAAAATGAGAATACAATAGCCTGACTTCACAAGGCTATCTTGAAGAATATCAGTGCAGATAAAAGTACTCAGGATATATGCATCACCATCATTGAGATTTTCATTGAAAAGGAACCTATTAAAGCATCTCTCAAGACTCAGCTGAACTTGACTGCACATTCAAGAGCTGAAATGCTGGAGTCTGAGCCTGGCAGAATGGGACAGAAAAGAGCAGGGCAGTTTCTCCAGCTCTAGCTAGTGGGCTGGCATTCAGGGAAGGGTTCCAAGCCTGGTGGGGAGCTGGCAGGCTGGACAAGGAAAGAAGGCCAGAGCCCATATTATAAAAGGAGCCTTGGGTAAGGGTGATTGCCCATGGAAGATGACCACCTGGAAGTGACACAGGTCTGTAAGGGTCATCCCTGACAAATTAGATCCCAGCTCTACAGGTTGCCAGAACAATGCCAAGCCTCATTGGATGGTGGCCCTGAGGGTTGGCTCTATTTTTTGCCTTGGCTAGAAACTGAGTAAAGGTTTGTCCTGAAGATTTGAGGCTAGTTGTAGACAAAACTCTAAGTGGTAGAGTCCTGGGCTGGTCAGACAGGAATATAAATCTAAACTCTGCCACTTTCTAATGGATTGCTTTTTGGCACTCAATTTTCTCATCTATTTTGGAAAATTAATGAAAATAGTTCCTATTTTAAATGCTAGTTATTGTTGTTAAGTACTGACCCATAGTGATCCTGTATAAGGTTTCCAAGGAGCAGCTGGTGAGCTTGAACCACCAAGAGGTTCAAACCAACTTTGCAATCCAACACATTAACCCACAGCACCCCACCAGGACTCCAAATTGCTAGTTGTTGTTGTTGTCGAGTCGATTCCGATCCACAGCGACCCTGTATAAGGTTTCCTAGGAGCAGCTGATGAGCTTGAACCACCAACCTTGCAGTTCAAATAGTTTTGCAGTCTGGCGCATTAACCCACAGTGCCACAACAGGCCTCCAAATTGCTAGTTGTTGTTGTTGTTAAGTACCGTGGAGTCGGTTTTGACTCATAGTGACCCTGCACAGGGTTTCTGAGGCTAGGGAGCAGAACGCCTCATCTTTCTCCTGCGGAACCACTGGTAGTTTCGAACTGCTGACCTTGAGGTTCACAGCCCGACTCGTAACCACTACGCTACCAGAGCGCCTTAAGTTCTTGGCCTGGTATTTGGCTTATGGAAGAGGTCACAAATACTAGGTTTCATTGTTAGCATTGTAGGGATGTGATGATGGTGGTGGTGGTGGGAGTGACTTAGATGATGGTGATAATGAGGAGTGTTGAGGTGAGGATGTGATCATGGAGGCAAAGACAAAAGAAAGGAAAACAAGGATAACCTTGTTCTTGCTCCTGCTGTTAGAGACCCTGTGTAAACCAGAATGGAACACTGCCTCACAGTCATTGCTACATTTGAGCTCCTTGTTGCAGCCACGGTGGCAACCCATCTTTTTGAAGGTCTTCTTTTTTTTTGCTGACACTCTACGTTTTGTTGGAGTCCTGGTGTGGTGCTGTGGGTTAATGCGCCATACTGCAAAGCCATGTGAACTGTCGAGAACCGGCCTCGGCACGAGAGTTTGGATAACGAAGTAGGGAGATCTGGCGGCAACAGAGATAGAGAAAAAGTACACACAAAGACGCAATGAGAGAGACAAAGAGACACCCCAAAACTAGAGTGGATGTCAGACAGATCCTGCATTGTAAACATTTTGGCTATGCATGCCATTTGCACACCTTGCCAACTGCAATGCCTGCCCA
>NW_006408524.1:19734255-19735768 GCF_000296735.1 Chrysochloris asiatica
GACTCGAAGGCACTTAACAACAACAATTGTTTTGTTGTTGTTAACTACTGTCAAGTCAGTTCCTACTCACACTGACCCTGCATAAACTTTCTGAGGAGAGGCTGGTGAGTTTGAGCCGCAGACTGACTGTTCTGTTCAAACTGACCTTGTGGTGCAGTGCTTATCCAAGCATGATGTCCTTCACCAGAGACTTCTCTTAGTGAAGGAAAAAGAGGGAAAGGTATACTCACTTTTTAATCACGTAAAATGAACATTCCCCCAAAGAGGTAATTTTATTTAAATTCTGATGGGACGCAGCTCACCCATCTTGCATAAGCTGTCGCTTCCACACAGACGAGTCTTATGTTTATAAAGTGGTTTATGGGACACATGTCTTCCTATAACTATTTAAATATCAATTCAGTCTTCAGAAGATAAAAGGCCAGGTCAGACCCCGTACACTCAGGAAACAGAATGTAAAGCACCCGAAACAAGGTTCTAAATAGCAGAGCTGACAGCAGACTTAAAGTCCCACACCTTTGGCACAATGCGCAGATCTTTGACATTTCACCAAAGCTAAATGTTCCATCTCTAGAACCTGATTCGTTCTTTACTATGTTTATTGTGTTGCAGCTTAAAAAAAAATTGCCAATTAAGTTAAACTAAACTGTCGTACAATCAGCTTCTATAATTACCAGCAATGGTTTATGATAGGTTCCAGCAAACAGAGGGTTTTTTTTTTTTTTTTTGCCAGAGTTGTAGTTTCTTTTTGTAGAAACAATTATCATGGCAGTGCTTCCTAGCAAAGGGAAAACATAGCCCGGAGCCATTGCATATTTCATTTTCAGTCCAGCAGTTTTAGAGAGTTCTTGCTTTTTCTAGTGACTATTCAGTGGGAGAAAAAGGCAATCAAAGGCTTTGGGTAAAGCATAATCTCTCACAAAGCAGGCAAGGAAGTTACCAGATCTGGACAAAAACAATGCTGTCCTATTCTGGTGGTTGTCAGCTTCTGAACACACACTTACTTCATCCATAGGCTGGAAGAATTACATATCCTATCACTACCAAATTAAAGTGCCCTATCCCCAGTGAGATGCATTGGCAAAGTGGCAGCATCAATGGGCTCATGCGTGGCAACAGTAGTGAGGGTGACCCAGGAGCGGGCAGTGTTTTGTTCTGGTGTGCATAGAGTTGCTATGAGTCAGTACTGACTTGATGGCACCTAACAACAACAACAACATCTCCAGTAACAGGTGTCATAGTGTATAGACAAATCTAAAGTTAAATGTATTAATATTATTAATTAAAGTCATAATGCATAATATTACTAATTGGTCCAGAGTACAGAAATAAGTCTGGGTTTAAAACCCTGTGTCAGTCAGTGGTTGAACAAGTAACGTGATCTTATTGAGTCTCTGTTTCCCCAATGTAAAGAAGTTACCAGTAGTATTTATGTAAAAGAGCTACTTTGAGGACTAGATAAGCTAATAGTATATTCATTCATTTATTGCTGTTGTTAACTGCTGTCAAGTCC
>NW_006408524.1:19737003-19741308 GCF_000296735.1 Chrysochloris asiatica
CTATATAGGGTCCCTATGAGTTGGAACTGAGTCAACAGCACATAATCACCACCACCACCATACTGATACTATTTTATTGTTACGTGTGGTTGTTGGGTTTATTATTATTGTGCATTATATTTTATATTCACAACACTATGGTAGTATATTATTCCCACTTCACAAATATGAAAACTCAAGTTTGGGGAGTCTAAGTAATTTGCACATGGTTGCATGGTTCTCATGTTAAAGAGTCAAGTTTCAAGCCTAACTTTTATTTGATTTGAGTTCATCTCTACCTAAGCTTAAGGCACAGTATTATTGCTAATGAATTCAGGAATCTAGACCTCTCAACTAGGATTAGTCTGTAGATCCAGCATTCATTCCACTTGCTTCTAGCTTGATCAATGAATACATGGACATTATCATGCTCTAGCTGAATGATGTTGGCATAGTCCTGTTCCTGGAGAAAGAATAAGATAGAAGGGAAGAAATGGTAAGTTTCAATTAAGGAAGAACATTTGAATAATCAAAGTGATTAGACACTGTGGGTATTGTTTGCAATATGGGCTGCCTTGTTTTTCCTGTTGCTATCAAGTCAATTTTGACTCAAGGCAACCTATTGTGTGTCAGAGTGGAACTGTGATCCATAAGTGTTTCAATGGCTGATTTTTCAGAATTAGATTACCAGACTTTTCTTCTGAAGTGCTTCGGGTGGATTTATCTTTCAGTTAGCAGTCAAGAATGTTAATTATTTACACCAATGTTTACATGGTGGTACATTTCTTGTTTTTGAAATGTCCAAGCAGAAGCTGAACAAGCACCAAATAAGACTATATCCCCGCTCCATCATCAGGGATTTAAGTATCCATTAGGGAGTGGGTCAAGATTTCTTGCTTCCCAAACTTGGCCAATCTTACAGCCTCAAAACACCTGATAAAAATATAGATTATCTGAGCCATCTTTGTGCAGCCTGATGTTCAACCCTGAGTCTGTATTTTAAATAGTCATCCTTGGTCTTCTGACATAGCCTCTCCTTAGGTTGATGTGAAGGAACAACTTTAAGATGTGACTTTCAAAGTCCCCAGGAATGTGATCTTGCACAAACACCGGACAAGCACTTTATGACTGGCTATTTTGAATACTCCAGCGCTAGTACAAAAAGTCAATGAGTTTTAGAAAAGTCAAAGACAAAAGAGTGCCTGGCAGCTCTCTAGACAGGTTGTTAGTTTCTACTATACTATAAACTCTTCCTAGAGGGCAGGGCCCATGTATATTTCCATGATCCCTACAGACTCTAGAATACCACCTATACAAAACTGCTTATCAATAAAAGTTTAGTAAGAGACTAGATCCAAAAGGGTTTTCAAGAGTGTAAGTCTTTGTGGTGTTGTGGGTTAATGCACTGGACTGCAAGGCTGGTTTGAGCTGCATGGTGGGTGGTTCAAGCTCACCAGCCACTTCTTGGAAACCCTATACAGGACTATATGGGGTCCCTGTGAATAGGAACTGACTTGACGGCACTTAAGAACAACAATAGCAAGTCTTTATGGGAGCTAAAAGCCTCATCTTTTTCCCAAGCAGCTGGTGGGTTTGAAGCTCCCTCTTAGCAGTTAGCAGTCCAACATCTAATCCACAGCAACCCCAGGGCACCATAGTAAGAAACTAGATAAATAAATTAGAACCGTGTTTTCTACCAGATCAGAAGTTTCCTCCAGAACTACTTCTTAAAATTTCGATTCTTACTACCACGCCAGACCAACTAAGTCATAATTTTTAGGGGAAGAGTCTAGATATCAGTATTTTAGCAAGCCCCTTCTCCACATCTCCTCAAGGCTGCCAAAAGAACCAACAGATCTGTGTTGGAAGAAGTATATCCAGAGTGCTCCTTGGAAGCCAGGATGGCTAAACTTCATGTCTCATACTTCAGACACATTGTCAGGAGGGACCAGTCACTGGAGAAAGATACCATGTTTGGTAAGGTGGAGGGTCAGAGAAAAAGAGGAAGACCCCCAGCAAGATGGATTGGCCAAGTGGCAACATCAATTGGCTCAAACGTGGCAACAATTATGAGGTTGGCCCAGGACCAGGCAGTATTTCATTTTGTTGTGCATAGGGTACCGACTCGATGGCACCTAACAACAACCACCTCCCCAGGTGGCTGTGGTGCCAGCAGGTTGGCGTCACACTGATATAGGTCAACCTTACCTGGCTTGTCTACACCTGAGACTTCCCAGGAATCCAGGCACAGGAAAAACCTTTAACACTGGCGGAAAGTTCTCTCTCAGGTGGGTTGAGCATTGGGGACAGTGGCCTAGAGATGAATTCCCATGCTTGCTGTCCATCAGTGAACTGCCTTTACATGCTATAATGCCTCAGTGGCTCATGATGGCTGAGGTTCCAGAGCTTAAGAAATGCTGCCTTCTTTTCCTCTGTGCCAAGCACCGATTTTAGAAAAATTTCCAAAAAAGCTTCCTAAATGCTCATTGTAAAGGAGACAGGAGAAGCTACAAGGAGTGCTTTTTTCTTCTTCTTCTTCTTTTTTTTTTAGCTTGCTGAAATCAAAACCTGCCTTTTCTTCTCCTCCCACTGATTAGAATCTCAGCATTCCACTAAGATGATCTCCAAAAAAGGAAAAGCAAATGAGGAAGGCTGTTTCTGAGGATATGAAATACTTTACAATTAAATAAGGTACGGTCGGGCTCCAGGCTGATCACTGGTGATGGGTAGGTTTCTGGGAGGCTGCAAATGAATTCAGCGTGGGACAGCGTTCCAAATGGCTCCTACAAGCTTTCCCTTTATTATTTTTATTTGGTTATGTGCTGACTCTCATCCAGAATTGCACTTAATGCCCTAGTCTGAAGTTGTTGAAATGGCCCCCCATGGCATAGTGTAACAGTGAAAGGATATTGCCTTTGGAAGCTGCTAATGGTCCATGAAAAGGAAACAGCAGCAAACAGGAAAGCAATGCTCCAAAATAATGTCAGATAAAAATATTCACGTTCCTTGTCTTCGCTTCCACCGGTCCATTCACTCTGAGAGGGATGTGATCACAGGGGAGGCAGGGTTTCCAAAACAGGCAAAGCTTCCAAGAATGCAGAACATCCAAGGTTAAAAATATATCCACTTTCACAAATATATTTTTCTACAGTTCTTAATTAAAAGACAGAATTTACATTTGGAAACTTAATTGAGCTCCAGAATGTAAACGCAGAGGGGAGAGAGCTCGAGAGCTATAATGGTAAGAATGGTTATCACATGTGGGCAGGGTCATTAATTCATTCATTTAACCAGTCCGCATGGGGCACTTCTGATGTGCCAGGGCATGTGTTAGGAGCTGGGGATAAAGAAGTGAGAAAGATGATTCCGCCCAGAAGGAACTCACTGTCAGGCAGGGAAGAGGTACACAGACACACAAACTATGGTAAGGGAACAAGTCAAAACCAAGTGCTGGAGGAACCCAGAGGCATTCAGAATTCAGGGAGGAGCTGACATCTGAGTTTGTTAATTGCCAAGAATAGGAGGTATTGGTTGGGGACCAAGTGGTAAGAAGGTTCCAGGCAGAGGGAACACCAGGGACAATGCTCAGCCCTGGAAAGGCTTCATGAGCGGAGGGAGCTTTGGGAAGTTCAGTGTGGAGGAGACTACATGTACTCATGGAAGGACTCCAGCTGGGTATCTGGGCAGGAGTGGGAGTAAGGGGCAGGTGGCAGGGAGATGCAGAGACTCATCAGATTCCAAACAAATCTGAGTGGCTCCTAATAACCAATAAACCTCTTGCTGTTGACAAGGGTTCCAGAATACGCTCATCTTGGTGTTTATAAAATGTTTGGCTCCTGAAGGAGTCTCTGGGTGGCAGAAATCATTAAGCGTTTGACTAGTTTGAATAGTTGTGGGTTCTAACCTACCCATATGCACCTTGTAAGTAAAGTCCTGATGATTGATCCATTACCCCCAAATCAGTCATTGTAAACCCTATGGCATTCAGTTCTACTCTGACACAAATGGGATTGCTATGACTCTGAATGGACTCCACATCAATTGGATTGACTCTTGGTGCCTTGAGGGAAACTGAGATTAGGAAAGAAAATGTCTACTGTGTTTAGTCTCTGGAAGTCGACCCCATTGCATTTGCCTTAATCTATTCAATACGCTCAAAGGGTAAAAAACATTCCAGCCAGAAGCAGGGACTCTGATCAATGGATTTGTTGTTGTTGTTAAGTGCCACCATGTCACTTCCCACTCATAGTGACCCTGTATAGGGTGTCTGAGGAGTGGTTGGTAGGTTTAAACTGCTGACCTTGTGGTTTGCAATCCAGTGTTGAT
>NW_006408524.1:19741462-19749298 GCF_000296735.1 Chrysochloris asiatica
GGAGCAGACCGCCTCATCTTTCTCCCGTGGAACCGCTGGTAGTTTCGAACTGCTGACCTTGCGGCTCACAGCCCGATTCATAACCACTACGCTACCAGAGCTCCTTATAGACTTGACGGCACTTAACAACAACAACATAGTGACCCCATAGAGGCTGAAAATCTTTATGGTAGCAGAAAATCTCAACCTTCTCCTGCAGAGCAGCTGGTAGATTCGAACTGTTGACCCTTAGGTTAGCAGCCCAACACATAACCCATGATAGAGTTGGAAAACCTGGGTCTTAGTTCTCCTAATTTGACTGTATCATTTGACCAAATAAATTGTTTCTTTTCTGGGTTCCATATCCTCACCAATGGAATGGTGCTAGGTATGGGTTGCTGAAGTGCTGTTTGACATTGACTGAGAACCTCCGTGAAGGTCCTTGACTGTGTACCAGAATGACTCTGTACTCAGCAATGTTACTTAGGGATTTTCCGGGAAGAATAGACACAGTGGAAAATGTTAGTCAGGACAAAGGTCTAGTACCCATGGCCAGAACAAACCAGACAAACCATGTCTAAGTCTTGCCTACCCTGCCCTGAAAACTGATGTTCACTCATAATTCTTTATCCACAGACATTGGTTCTATGGCCACTCCAAGGCATGCTTGGGAAATCATAGCAACCAACATTTATTATATAAAGTATTACCGTTTGCCAGATTTTGTACTGAAAGCGGTGTCTAGTCTCCACAGCCAACCTATGACCATTCAACAAATGAGAAAACTTGAGCTCAATGAGGATTAATGAATTGTACAAGGTGTCACAGCTCTTAAATGGCAGAGCCTGTATTTGAACCCAGGCTGCCTGACCTATCTGGTATACCCGATTAAGCAAACGGAACGATCCTAACTTGTTCAGATCAACAATGACTATTTATATCAGAGTCTATCAAGAGGTTAGGAATCAGTTAATTAACAATTTATTAAAATTATTATGATGTATTTATGATTCATTTAGTGCAGGGCTGAATGCCAAGAGATGAACAGAAGAATGAGATGTGGTACCTGGCAGGAACTACTTATAAGCCCTTTTGGAGTGTGTATGATGTGCCAGGTTTTATCTAAATGATTTTCCCTTCCAAGACTACAGATTTGCCCCACTCTCATTCTATTCACTAATGAACTCATTTCTCTGAACAACTCACTCCACTGCCTACTACCCTTCATGGATTCCTTCCCCATCAGATCTTTCCCTGATATAGCAACATGGTAGATAATGGAGGATGCTCAGTGCTTAGTGCATAGGAACCCATTGGAGACTTTGGTCAGTTTCTGCATCTGCTCAAATGAGTCACCATTTGTGCCCAAAGAGTAATCAGGGTACAGGAGAAATTTGATCTGTTCAAGACAATATCAAACTCCAATTTAGCTCTAGCCCAGACCTCCAGCCTAATTGCATACCTTTCTCTGGCTCTTAGCCTAGAGTTCTTTCCTGATAGGTGAGAAATGACAGGAAAGATTTTGGGGTTATTTGTGTTGCTCTGACAGTGTGGCTCAATCATTCCTATGGACCATGAGCCCTGGACTCCAGCAGCCCCATTGCAACATGAAGTGTGCACGCTTCCTTCCCACCAGAGGCATCTTCTCCTTGGATTGTGCTCCCAGGAGGCTGGCTTTTCTCTAGGCAACACTAAGCCAAAATAGATTAATCTAATCCTTTAATTTTTGTTAATGTCCTCATGTATTTAAAGGGAAAAATTCTCCTGAAGGTCCATGAAAAGATCCAACAAAAACAAACTATAGCAAATCTGATAGCGTACTGGTTACAAATTGGGATGCTAGCCTCGGGGTCAGCAGTTTGGAACTCCCAGCTGGAGAATGATGAGGTTTTCTGCTCCTATAAAGATTTACAACCTCAGAAACTCTGCATGGCGTTGCTATGAGTCAGAACCGACTCCACGGCACATAAGCACCACCATCATGTAGACTTTTCCTTGAATGTCTCTCAATCATATCAAACTGTTTTCTGCTCAATATAGATGAAATATACACAGGTCAAATTGATTATATTGGTGGGAAGAGATGGTCAAAGCTCCATATCATCAGTCAAAAGCAAAGCCGAGGGCTGACTGTGGAGAAAAACATCAACTGCTCATATGCAAGTTCCAGCTGAAGCTGGAAAAAATTAAAACACGTTGACAAGAGCCAAAATATGACCTTGAACATGTGGTGGTGGTGGTTATATGCCAGGGAGTCGGTTCCGACTCATAGCGACCCTATATAGGGTTTCTGAGGCTGTAAATCTTTACTAGAATAGAAAGTCTCTTCTTTCTACCATGGAACTGCTGGTAGCTTTGAACTGATGACCATGAGATTAGCAACCCTATTCGCAACCACTACACAACCAGAGCGCCTTGACTTTTAACATATTCCCCCTGCATTTAGAGATCCTCTTAAGAACAGATTTAATACATTAAATACTAATGACCACCGAAGACCAGAAGAAGTTGTGGGATGACATCAAGAACATCACCCAGGAAGAAAGCAAAAGGTCATGAAGAAGACAAGAAAGAGGAGGTGAAAGTGGATGTCAGAAGGTGAACATGAAGATTTTGGAGGTTTCTCTTCAGCATAGAGACACAAAAGCAAATGGAAAAATGAGGAAGTAAAAGAGCTGAAAAGAGTCCCTTTCTTTGCCATCATGTGACCGCTGCTATGTTCCATCTTCACTATGTCTTCTCATAAGACTTTCAGGAACAAGTGATTCCTGGCCAAGAAGCAAAAGTGGAATCATCCCATTCCCCAATGGACTTGAATGGAAACTGGTAATAAAATCAGATACAACTCCAAGAGAAGACACCGGAGAAGAACCAAGCTGGGTCTCTAAGGAGTCCACACATGTGATGACACAACACATAATATACCCAGGTCCTAGCACTCTACCATAGCAAGTTCAATTTTGCCAAGATCTGATCAATTGGACATGCTTTGCAAAACTTCTGGTTTCTTCCTTTGTTTTTATGCTTCTGCATTAAAAAGTTGGCTAATAAATATATGAGACCTTTGGTTTTGGGGGACAAAAAAAGAGTTGAAAAGAAAATTTCAAAGGGCAACTCGAGAAGACAAAGTCTAGTATTATAGTGAAATGTGCAAAGATGTGGAGTTTGAAAATCAAAGAGGAAGAATATACTTAGCATTTCTCAAGCTGTAAGAACTGAGGAAAATATTCAAGCCTCAATTTGAAAAATTGATTTTATAGGTAAAATATTGAACAATGCAGAAAGCATCAAAAGAAGGTGGAAGGAATACACAAAGTCACTGTACCAAAAAGAAATGGTCAATGTGCAACCGTTTCAAGAGGTATCATATGATCAAGAGCCAATGGTATTGAAGGAAGAAGTCCAGGGTGCACTGAAGGCATTTGCAAAGAACAAGATTTTGAGAATTAATGGAATAATGAATTGAAATCATTCAACAAATCGATGCGGTACTGGAGGCACTCACTCATCTTTGTCAAGAAATTTGGAGGATAGCTACCTGGTCAACTAACTGGAAGAAATTCATATTTGTGCCCATTCCAAAGAGAGGTGACCCAATGGAATGTGGAAATCATTGGACAATAATAAAATTTAGGTAAAGATAATTTAAAAACGACTGCAACAGTACATTGACAAGAAACTACCAGAGGTTCAAATCTGATCCAGATGAGAATATGGAATGAGGAATATTATTACTGACATCAGATGTGTCTTGGCTGAAAGCAGAGAATACCAGAAAGATGTTTACCTGTGCTTTATTGACTATGCAAAGGCTTTCAACTGTGTGGTACATGCCAAGCTATGGATAACATTGCAATGAATGGGTGTTCCAGAATACTTAATTATGCTCCTGAGGAACCTGTACATAGAACTAAAGGCAATGAATCGAACAGAACAAGGGTACACGGAATGATTTTAAAATCAGGAAAAGTGTGCGCCAGTGTTGTATATCTTCACCACATTTATTCAATCTGTATGCTGAGTCAGTAATCTGAGAAACTGTATTATATGAAGAATAACATGAAATTAGGATGGAAGAAGACTCATAAACAACTTGCAAAATGCTTGCTGAGAACTTGTCTTAATCTTAAAAACAAAGACAAAGACCCAATTAAGACTTGAGAGTTCTGCTGGTCCAGTTTAATTCAAGGCAGAGAGGGCAGAGTAGAAGACTATAGCAACTGTTTTAGGGGATGTTTACTGGTATAAAGGGTATCATGCTTTGGAAACTTTTTACTGTGAATTGAATGAAGGTTTATAAACAAGGTCATCAGTTTTACATTGAAAAATGCATGTACTTTGTGTTTTTTTGAATAATTGCAATCCCTTCCATGTAACAACAGTTTTCTCACGTCCTCCCTGTGGTTCTTATTTCCATTTCACCCTCCTTCCCACCCCTTCTGAAGTTTGTCCTTAGGTAAATGTTGCCCTTTTGATCTTGAGTGGGTAACAATTCCATGGTGAGCATACCTGACTAGTACTATTGTTATCTCTATATACCTATCTACCACTTGGTAGAAAACTGGGTCATGAGGGTGAGTTCTGTTTCAGACCTGAAGGGTGGCCAACAGTCATAGACTTGGCATCCTCCAGTCTCTTTCTGACCAGTAAACCCAGTCTTTTTATAAAAAACATTTTGTTCCAAATTATTTCCCAAATTCTCTGGGATCTTCTAATATAATCCCTTAGGAGTGGTAGCCGGGCACCATCTATTGCTTCTGGTCTCAGAGTAGTGGAAACTGATGTTCACATGGTTTATTTGTCCAGTGGATTAACTGATCCCCCAAATCTTCAATTTTCATCACTATCCTCTCTTCTGCACATGGAGAGATCAATAGTTGTACCTTAGATGGCCACTCGTGAGCTTTTAAGATCCTAAGGGTTAGTATTGATAAATTTTAAGAAAACTGAAAGCTGCATTGGAGAAAAAGGTCAGGAATGTTGTGCCGAGGAATTTTTCCCCCCATCTCAACATGGTACCTACTCAGTCTTCAAGGGCAGCAAGGGCTGTTCTAGGAGAATTTTGTTGGGAAACCTTACCCCACCCACTCTACAGCTCTCATTCTGCCCCTTTACAAGTCTTTTTGTTCCCAAAACTCAAAGAACATTTTAAAGTTGCTCAATGTGAGTTCCTTGATGATGCTCAACCAGTTGTTTTAACATGGTATAAATAAAAAAGCTCAGAATTTTTCAGGGAAGGGTTAGAGAGATGGAAACAATGCCTTCAGAAATGTACAGACCTAGATGAAGGATCTGTTGAGAAATGATAGCTTCACATTTTGGTTATTTTTGTTTAATAAAGGTTTGTATGATTTCGTAGTAATTGTTTCTGACTTTCCCTCATTTGTGAGATTTACTTTATGCTACTTTTGCATGAGACTAAATTATTTTAATCAGTTTAAGCAAGTGTTTTGTAATATGGTAACCACTAGTGGAGTTCTGGTGTGGTACCACAGGATAAGCACACGACCTCAAGGTCAGTTTGAACCTCAAGGTCAGTGGTTCAAATTCACCAGCCACTCCTTAGAAACCATATAGTGTCACTATGCATTGGAACTGATTCAATGGCACTTAACAACAACAACAACAATTGTTTCAAAGAATTGGTATGAAAAAATGTAAATTAGCTCAATGATTTTGTATAGATTTCCCATTGAAATACTATTTTGTATATATTGATTGTTCAGAACAATAAACTCATTGCTCTGGAATAGATTACGACTCATAGAAAGTTAAAAAGTTATAAATCTTTACCATAGGAGACTGCCATAACGTTCTCCCAGAGTGGCTGGTAAGTCAGAACAGCCAGTCTTTGGGTTTGCAGGTGAATGCTTAACCACAGACCATTAGTGTTCCTTACTAAAGAATATATATTATTTAAATTCATCTCACTTGCTTCTTTCCTTTAAAAAAAAAAAAACTTAAAAAAATGTGCCTACTAGAAAAGTTAAAAACAAAAACAAAAACACACTCATATATTTCTATATTTCTATTGTAGAATGCTGAGCTAAATTTGACATTCATTAAAACCTCAAAGTTTAGGCTTATTTTCGAGTTCTGCTGAGATAATGATACCCATTCAAAGCAAATCAATAAACAGGAGTAAGGGAGGGGCAGTTCTCATAGGCATTCCTGCATACACAAGTCAGCATACAAACGGTAGAAAAGTCTTTGTGATCTGTAGTTGGTTAACATCAGTGAATATAAAAATGCCTTTCAAATTAAATTTCCATGTGAACTCTATTCACTCAGTTTGAATTTCCTTAGAAAAGAAAAATGAGAAAAATTACTGTAACAGTCAGTATAATTTAAAACGAATAGACAGAACCACTAGAGATCCTTCTGACCAGGGACACAATAGAAGGTCCAGGATAAAAAAGGAGGAAACTGTGGGCCAAAAGACAGATTTGTAAAAAGGCCAGACTTACTGGAGTCCTGGTGTGGCACTGTGGGTTAACGAACCAGACTGCAAAGCCATTTGAACTGCAAGGTCGGTGGTTCAAGCTCATCAGCTGCTCCTCAGAAACCCTATACAGGGTCGCTATGGATCGGAACTGACTCGATGGCACTTAACAACAACAACTGAGCCAATAAAGACTAGAGATACCTCCAAGATTATCTTCCTGCCCTTTGAACTTGGAACTGAAACCACATCTGGAAGCCACTTCTCATCCAAATAATAAATTGACTTACAAAATGAACTATCACCTGCAAGTACTGTGCACCCTTCAAAATGGTTAAATAGGAAAAAAATAATTTTAGATGTCTTAATTTTCCAGGGTAACTCTAACTGGGGTGGTTTTCAACAATGAATGTGTTTCTATCTTCTTTTCCTCCCTCTGCAACAATAATAATAAAGTAATAAAAGTAGCATTTAGAAGAAAAAATATTACCCTAAGAGACAGTCATGTTTACTATGTAGTGATTTCCCAACAGAAATTAATTCCAAACAAATTTACATTCAACATTTAAAGAAGGCATAAATAATTCATTTTTTCTTATCATCAGCATTGTGTACTTCCTACACCAGGGTACCTGTAATTTTTCAGCTTATCTGTTCTAAAGTTTGGTTCCATAGCTCATTATCACATTGTGCTTTTTTTCCAAGGAGGTAATTTAATAGTCTTCAACAGAATTATGTTCAATTAAAGTGTATTTAGTTTTACCATTTGTCTCAGTTATTTGGTGCTGATATAACACAAATACCGTAAGTGGGTGGCTTTAACAAACAAACATTTATTTGTCACAGTTCAGAAGGCTAGAAGTCCGAATTGAAGACGATAGTTCTAAGGGGAAGGCTCTCTCTTTCTGGTAGCCCTGAAGCAAGGTGCTTGCTTCCTGGTTTATGGCAGATCTTCATCTGGTTTGGTATTCATCTTCGCCCATCTCTGTTTCTTTAACTTGTTTGTTGAATCTCTTTTGTATTTCCAAAGAGATTGATTTAAAACAATCCTTGCACTAACACTGTCTCATTTATATAACAAAGAAAAACCATTTCCAAATGGGATTATAACCACAGATACACAGCACATATTCACAACACATATTTTGGAGAAACACAATTCAATCCACATCACCATTTAAAACATTTTTTGTTTAGAATTTAGTCGTTGAAGCTTACGTTTTTATGTGCCATTGACAAACCATATTTACGGACCGAATTCACACAAATACCAAACCTTCTAAATGGAAGGAATCCTGAGAGTTAACTGAGTACCTGGACTTCTTTTCCCTTCATACCACGGGACTCTTTCATGCCTACCTCTGGGAAGGAACTGATTCAGCAGAATTTTCTTTCTAGCATCTTCAACATTTTGA
>NW_006408524.1:19749404-19751681 GCF_000296735.1 Chrysochloris asiatica
GCCTATTTATATTGCAGTGCTATATTCCTGGTGTGGTGCTGTGGGCTAATGCGCGGCACTACAAAGTCGCTTTTAAACATGCAGTCTGTAGTTCAAGCTCACCAGCCGCTTCTGGGAAACCCTGTACAGGATCCATATGGGTTAGAACCGACTCTGCAGCACTTAACAACAACAGCAATAATATTCAGCATTGGCCTGCATGCTACATATCTATGACACATATCCGGATAGATTTACAAGCCCAGGGAATTTCCAGTGGTAAACTGCCAAAATCTAACTGGTTCCATCACAAAGTCTGTAAGTGAAAGACTACAGTTTTGGTAAGCAGTGCCATCTAAAAGATGCAAGAAGCTTCCTAACTATTGTCTACAATACTTTCACCTGAAAGTGGACTTGCCATATCTCAAGCTTTAAATATGTCAGACAGGGGACATCAAAGGTAAGATGTAGAATTTTAAGATAAATATCATCTATTGTGCCAAATGGATGATGGATATTTTAATTCTATTCAAATACCTACTCACTGCCATTGAGTCAGTTTTGACTCACAGTAGTCCTTTACAAGGTTTCCGAGGTTGTAAATCTTTATAGGAGCAGAAAGCCTCATCTTTCTCCTGAGGAGTATATGAGTTAGAAGTACACCCTTGTGGTTAGCAGTTCAATGCACCGGCAGGGCTCCTTAATACACTTCATGGTGGTGGTGGTTATGTGCCGTGGAGTCGGTTCCGACTCTCCATAGCATTCTATATTTCATATAGCTCTGACAAAGGAATACTTGGCAATTTGGGGAACCAAAATCACTGACATGGCTCTTTGGCATCTGGTATGACCACTGACTGCCACTCATCTGCCAATTCAGTTTGCTGTGCTGTGTTGTCATGTTATGGTTGCTGTGATTCTGGAAGCTATACCACTGGTGTTTCAAATACCTGTGGGACATCCGTGGTGGGCAGGTTTCAGCTGAGCTTCTAGACAAAGACAGACTAAGAAAAACAAGCCTTCTGATCGACTTCCAAAAATGAGCCAATTAAAACCCTGTCGGTCAAGCAAAACCTTGTCTAATACAATGCTGGAAGATAAGCCCCATAGGTTGGAAGGAAACAGTGGACTCGAAAGTGCTGATGATCATAAGATTGCACAGGTCTAGGCAGCATTTTGCTCTGTTGTGCATGGGGTCATCAGGAGTTGGAGTTAAGTCCACTGCAACCAACAGCAAGACCACAGAACCTACCCCAGTATCCCTAAGAGAACAACACAAGAGATTCCTCTAGAGATGAGCACAGACCAAGGATTTCTCCTATTACAGCAGAACCCCTCATAAGCATCTCTAGTTCCCTTAGAACATTGTCTACCCTGCTGATGGGTAAAGAGGAATGAGGATGTAAAGGTGTAGGGAAGCAGCTGAGAATCAAGGGAAGACTGTGGCAGGATGGGCTTGGGAACTGGAGACACACCTTACCATTCATGGAAGCCAGCCAAACCCCAGGCTTTCTTGACATGCCACACGACTCATCATGAATGCAGTGATTTCCTTACCTCCTGACTGCCATTACTTGAGCAAAGATTAGTCCCTCTCTGTGGAATCCCTGGATCATGGAGCTCAGGAGCCCTAAAGGAGTGCATTGTCCTTGCTAAGTTGTCATTTTATTTGAAAGGATCAAGAGCTCACAATTTATGTGCTTATGAATACAAAGCTTTGAAAATATGGGAATGGGTGGGCTTAAAGCACTGTAATAATTCCATTTTCTTAATCCAAAAAGGAAAATGACTGTAATTAGGTGGAAATGTCTGCCAAGTTTCAGCCTGGAGGGACAATTTTGGCCAAGATATAAACCCCTGAGAATAGAAGCTTATAATGGACTCATAAAATCACACTTAACTATGACAGAACAAGTAGCTGTTTTGTTATGCGATCACTCAATGATCATGCCTTATGTTAGCATTTTAATTAAAATAAAGAATACTTGCTTTCTGTTTATTATGACCCTCTTTTCATATATTATTGTCAGATATGACTCATATATTGGAGTCCTGGGGTGACTCTATAGGATAAGTATGGGACAGCTAAACGACGCTGTAGGTCAGCATTGGACTGCGAACCACAAGGTCAGCAGTTGAAATCCATCAGCTGCTCCTTGGAAACCCTGTACACGGTCACTGTAAGTCGGAACCAACTCAATGGTATTTAACAGCAACAACAACAAACTGCAATATCAGTGGTTCAAATTCACCAGCTGCTCCTTGGAAAACCTATACAGTGTCACTATGGGTCCGAAT
>NW_006408524.1:19751783-19756188 GCF_000296735.1 Chrysochloris asiatica
GAAAACACTATCACCTCATACTTCCATTCACAAAGATACCTCTACCATCACAAACTTGGAGGTAAAAAGATAGTAAAGACAGTCCTCAAGAAAGTCCCAGGTTTGGGTGTATTAATGCCTGAGGCTATCAGTGTGAACCTGTATAACGTTCTTCCTCAAATTCCATTAGGGATATGAAGAATTTTATTTTTAAGTGAACTTGAGGATAGTTTAATTAATTATAGCTGCAGAGCGCTAACTGGAACTTTAATGACTTGAGAGAATGAATTCACCTCCCAAGGAGCCTCACCTCCTCTCAGGGAAAAAATGGCACAGAGGGAAAACCAGAATGATTATTAAATGTAATTAATTACCCAATGCAGTCTCAGAAACTACAGCAAATCACAGATTTCATACTCTGCCGATGGAGACTTCCAATGGAAACTGGCACCTGGTTCACAGGTCAAGTTCAGCTTCTCTGAACACCCTGAAAAGCCCAGCAAGACCCTAAAATAGATGAAGACTCAAAATAATAAAGCTTAACCTGTTTGATATCTGTGTTTAGGGGAAACTGACATATGTTATGAGTGGCATTCTATTAAAATATTTATAATCCAGATGTAACATAGAGCAACCAAGACAGAACACTAGCCATGAGCAGCTATCATGGCCATAGTGGACTGAACTTCAGCCTCAGTAAGATGACAGGTAGAATCTATCAAGGTTTCAATAAATGAGATTTTATGAAACAGAGAACATCTGCAAAGAGGACAAAATTATGCTGTGTACACTTCCCATCTATCCCCTGTCCTGGAGACCTGGCTACTGCATCTGGAAAGAACAGACATACACTCATCTTCTGGATCGCTTGACATATTCTGCAAGGTGGTTGGAGGATGCTCCCCTAACCTCTCTCTTCTCCCAATCTTGATGGAAATTCCAGGAAAGAGCAAAACCAACCAAGGAGATGAAGGAGGGCTGAGAACTGTCTGACCAAACGAAGCACAGACAGGAAGAAACTCAGTAGCGGCAGTACTAAGAATTCTTCAAATACATTATTTTATGAGTTCTATGAATTAGGAGATAAGATGGATGCTCTAACACAGTAACAAAGGGAGCCATTAGGGGAAAACTGAAAAAACTGGGACATCAATGAGAACTGAGCACAGCATTCTGCCTTTCCACTGAGATTGTAGGGATAAAGTGTTCACCACAGAGAGGACAAAGTGAAGGACCAAGTATAATACACTCACCCTGAGTGCTGATGAACATTAAGTTGAAACAGATCAAGTTTACACAATGAAAAGAGAGTACACTCAACCAAGGACCTCTAACTACTAGTTATGTACAGGAAACAGAAGAGACCCTTAACCAGATGGACTGACATGGTGATAGTTCTCAGCCCACTTGCTGACACATAACAACAACCACAACAGCAACAACCTTTAAAAATAATGAGTTAAGTAAGATGGCAAAATTCAGGGTCAACATACAAAATTCGGGGAGCACGCTGGCCCCATACATTAAGCACTAGACTGCAAACCACAAGATTAATGGTTTGAGCCCACCAGCTACTCCTTAGGAGAAAGATGAGGTTTTATGATCCTACAAAGATTGAAAGCCTCTGGAATCCTATAGAAGCTCACGATGAGTCAGAACAGACAACAGCAACATAGAAAACTCTATTGTATTTCAGAACACTAGCAATGAACAATCCAGAAATGAAAAGCAAAAAGAAGATCCAATTTATAATGGCAGTAGAAAGAATAAGATTTAATAAAATTAGATTCATGCAGTGCAAATTATATTATGAAAGCACTGAAAGAAGGTCTAAATAAACAGAAAGACACCCATGTTCATAAATAACAAGAACTGACATTATTAAATGGCAATATTACCCAATTTGCTTACAGATTCAATATTACCCTATCAAAATTCCAACTGTTTTGGTTTTTTTTTTTTTTTTTTTTTTTTGCAGAAATTAACAAGCTGATATTAAAATTCATATGCAGATTCAAGGGACCCAGAATAGCCATTGAAGTCCCATGATAGGTAAATGGATAAAAAGAATCGGGTTGTTTCATCAATTTAGAGCCCTCATAGTAGCCTCTCACAGACTTGTTTTCTTCATCTTCAGCCTGAACTTGTATATGAGAAATTAATGGTCTGTTACATAACCTGCCCTGGCCTTGTTTTGGCTTATGATACCTGAGTTTTTCAACCATCTCTTTCCACAGATGTAGTAAATTTGATTTCTGTGTATTCCATCTGGTGATTTCCATGTGAAGAATCGTCTTTTATGTTGTTTAAACAAGGTATTTGCAATGAAGTCATTGGTCTTGCAAAATTCTATCATGCATTCTTTATGTTGTTTCTATCACCAAGGCCATGAGAGAACCAAAATATAACCTTGAATATGTTTCACCTAAATTTAGATAGCATCTAAACAAAACAGATTTGATGCATTAGACACTAAAGACCAAAGACCAGAAGAGTTCATCATAATGACATCAAGATCATCATAAAGGAAAAAAAGCAAAATATCGTTAAGAAGAAAGAAGGAAAAGACCAAAATGGATGTCAGAAGACGCTCTAAAACTTGCTCTCCAGCACAGAGATGATAAAGCAAATGAATGAAATAAGGAGGTAAAAGATTGGAATAGAAAATTTCAAAGAGCAGCTCAAGAAGGCAAGGTCAAATAGTATAACGAAATCTGCAAAGGCCTAAAGTTAGAACACCAAAAGTGAAGAACACACTCAGCATTACTCAAGCTGAGGGACCTGAAGAAATAAGTCAAGCCATGACTTAAAATATTGAAGGATTCTATGGGGAAAACCTTGAACGATACAGAAAGCATCAATTGAAGAAGGAAGGTGAAGATGAAAGGAATACACAGAATTACTGTTCCAAAAATAAATGGTGTCCATTATATTAGGAGCAGGCCACACTCCCAAGAAAGCATCCTTTCAAATGATTGGCTGCTCATAGCTGCTCATCACAGAGTATTCACCACAGTAATAAGCACATCCCAAATGCTAAACCTCTGGAAATCCTGGCATAGTCAAGTTGACACAATCTAACCATTACAAACGCCCTTGTTGGGACCACTGTGACAATCCATCTTGTATTTTGATAGTCTTTGAACCCAAGGGGCTCATCTTTAGGCACTATATGAGACCATGGTCCACTGTGATTCATAATTGCTTTAGAAGTAGATCTTTAGGTCCTTCTTTCTGTTCTATCTGACACTAGAAGTTTCATTGAAACTTGTCCACCATGGGTGACCCTGCTGGTATTTGAACTTCTTCTGAATATTTAGTCACTGAAAACCTTATGAATAGCAAAGAAACACTGTCATATATAGTGCCAGAAAATGGGCCCTTCAGGTTGGAAGGCACTAAAAATGTGACTGGGGAAGAGCTGCCTCCTCAAAGTAGAGTTGACAGTGATGACGCGAGATCTTCATTTGCTCATGGGGTACAACTCAAAATGACGAGAAACAGCTGTAAACATCCATTAATAATCAAAACATGGAATTTATGAAGTATGAATCTAGAAAAATGAGAAATTGTCAAAAATGAAATGAGATATGTACTAACTCACAGGACAAACTTCACAACCTTTAAATTATAACCTTTCTAACATAGATAGATCAAGATTCAAATAGAGAGGTTTTTTTTTTTTTTAAATTTGCATTCTTTCTTATGACAATTTAAGACAATTAATACTTGCATATTTAGCAATGCTATGAAAAGGAAGTTTCAGGGTTGAAATAGTAATTCTGTGGAAAAATTATATGTGTATATGTTTATGTTTGTGGTGTGAATGTGGGTGTGTATATGCATGCATAAATATATACACATCTATATAAAAAAGAGAAATATATATAACATTGCTCATATTTTCGATACTGATCTATATTGCTACTTAGAAAATAAAATAAGTTAAAATAAATAAATAAATTTAAAAAAATGAAAAAGAATGCATAAACTTCAATATCTTACGCATTAGTGAGATGAAATGGACTGGTATTGGCCATATTGAATCTGACAACCACATGGTTTACTAAGCCAGGAAAGACAAATTGAAGAGGGATGGTTTTGCATTCATTGTCAAAAAGAACATATCCAGATCAGTCATGAGGTACCACACTGTCTGTGATAGGATAATATCTATGCATCTACAGAGAAGCCCAATTAATACCACTATTATTCAAACTTACACACCAACAACTAAAGCCAGTGATGATGAAATAGAAGAATTCTATCAACTTCTTCAATCTGAAATTGATCAAACATGCAATCAAGATGTACTGATCATGACTGGTAATTGGAATGCAAAGGTTGGGAGCAAAGAGGAAGGATCAGTAGTTGGAAAATATGGCCTTGGTGATAGAAATGATGCTGGAGATCACATGATAGAATT
>NW_006408524.1:19756814-19758445 GCF_000296735.1 Chrysochloris asiatica
GGAACCTGCACTAAAGGCTGCACAGTGACATTTACAAAAGGAAGTGTGTGATTCTACACATGTTTTCCTCCTCTTCCCTGTCGTGCCCTCTTTGCCCAGCCTGGACACCTTCAGGCAGGTTGGTGTGCAACCCCTAAAAAGTCCAGCATTGAGACCACAGCTTTCCCATGGCACATAAAGAAAGAGCCCCATTGGTCCAAGGGCAAATTATTTGGCAACTGTTTTTAACTGTGGGTCCCAGCCCTAAAGTTAACTTGTACAGGACCCTTTACTCCTTCCTATCCAGCAAGAAAAAAAGCAGGTTTGGCCTCACAGACAAAGCATATGAACTATCTGTAAAACCCCAACATAAAAAAGACATAACTATTTCAAGACTTACTCTGTGCACATGCAGATACCTAACTGACCTTCAGAGACAAAAATAGTAAACAATATTTCTCCCATTAATTTCTCAATATCTATCTGTGCACCTTTACGGTGATAACTAGAGGAGGGACCTGAGCGAGTGGACACCCCCACTCACTACTGGAGGTTTCTATGGTGCACATACACTGCCTGTGTAGCAAGGTGACTGGCCAGTTGGCCACAGTTCTATTTTTGTTTCAAAGTGGTGGTTTTTGTCTCTGCTTTTACATTGCTTCTGCTTTTGGGCTTTTTGATCACACATTTTTCCTGGAGGTGGAAGCTTTTCTCCCTATATCACCAAAGAGGAGTCAGCAATCATGACCATATAGCCAAGCTACAAGCATACCCCATAATATTCCACCATTGAGACAAGAGCCAATAACAGCTGCTAAGCATTATATGTGAAAAGGAAAGCCTATCTCTTAATCATATCCACCAGGAGACACCCAGTAAGCTTAATAACACAGCAACATTAAAAGCATTAAAAACCCACATAACTACTGGAAATCATGAACAGAAAACAATAAAAGATATCAAAACATGTCCAAAACCAGAAAAGAGTAGCTGAGACAAAGGAGCTAGACACAGATAAAGGCTCTTCAGAAGAGGAAGAGCAGGTTTTGGATCTGCCTGAGAAAGAATTCAGAAGAATGACATGGAAACAAATCCAAATGCTCTGAAAAGGGCCATATGATCAAGAGCCAATAATACTGAAGGAGGAAGTCCAAGGTGCATTTGAAGGAATTGACAAAGAACAAGGCACCAGGAACTGATGGAATAAAAATTGAAATCTTTCAAGAAAGTGAGGCGGCACAAAAGGCACTCACTCATCTATGCCAAGAAATTTGGAAGACAACTATCTGGCCGACTGATTGGAAGAGATTCATATTTGTGCCCATTCCAAAGAGAGGTGACCCAATGGAATGTAGACATCATCGGACAATCTCTTTGATATCCTATGCGAGTAAAGTTTTACTAATGCTTATACAGAAATGGCTGCAAGCATAAATTCACAGAGAATTTCCAGAGGTTCAAGGCAAATTCAGAAGAGGCCATGGAATGAGGGATATCACTGCTGATGTCCAATGGATCTTGGCTGAAAGCAGAGAATATCAGAATGATGTTTGCCTGTGCTTTACTGACTATGCAAAGGCTTTTGATTGTGTGGATCATGACAAGCTATGGACAACATTGCGAAGTATGAGTATTCCAGAACACTTAATTGT
>NW_006408524.1:19765649-19766761 GCF_000296735.1 Chrysochloris asiatica
GCTACCAGTGATGCATGGAGGGGATTGTAATTGTTGCGATGAGGCAAGGTATGATGGGATGAATGTAGGGCTGATGTTCTCCCATGTAAACAAACCTACATAATTCACAATAAAAACTTTTTTAAAAAGTCACTGTGAGACAGATATTATTATTGCTATTATTATGATTTCCATTTTTTATATTAGCCTGGAGTAGATCATGGGTTTATAAAGTTTTAACAGATGACTCTGATGGTAGCTAGGTCTGGAGACTACCGTTTTATGTACCATTTCAGATCTTCCTAAGCAGTCTTAGCTCTTCATCTTGCCTTGTTTTCCTTCGTCATAAATACTATCTTTTCAGACTCGTAGCTGTTATTGTTGACTCACACTAAGATCCTAGTCTCCTTTGAAGGGCGCCTCCAACACTTGTGATCCAGAACTTATTTTATAACCAGGAAAACAGCCCAGATTGAGACTCTAAATTATGGATGAATCAGACCAGGGTTATGTTTTCAAACTGCAAGGTGCAGATAAAATACTTGCCTGGGATCTAAAAGTCTTTCTTACCTTTCACTAATTGGGACAGTAAAACAGGAAAACATATGGCTATCTGATAAATCAAAGTTTATCTGATAATAAAATAGAAAAGGTCTGACTGGAGGGTCCTATCATAGTAGCTGGCACACAATAAACAGAATGAAATATTTGTTTAAAGAGTGAATCAACAGAGAAGTGATAGTTAAGCCATAAGAATGAACAGTATTGCCTCAGTAAATAAATTTAAATTTTTGTGGGACAAAGCCACTTTTTAGTTTTATATAAGAATAGTGCTTAACTGGAGCCATGGCTTTTTAATCAACTAATATGCGTGTGAATGCTGGACAGTGAAGAAGGAATAATGAAGAATTGATGCATTCAGATTGCAGTGTTGTCGAGGAATATTGAGTATAACATGAACTATCAAAATGAACACATTATTCTTGGAGTAAGTACAGTCAGATTTATTCTTGGGAGCAAGATGAGAAGACTTTAGCTGGCTTACTTTTTTGTTTTGTTTTGTTTTTTTGTTGAAGTTTTTATTGTGAATTATGTGATAGTTTGCATGGAAGAGTATTAGCTTTGCATTAGTC
>NW_006408524.1:19768361-19769754 GCF_000296735.1 Chrysochloris asiatica
AAGCTGCGTTATATGAAGAAAAATGTGACATCAAAATTGGAGGAAGAGTCATTAACAATCTGCGATATGCATATGATACAACCTTGCTTGCTGAAAGTGAAGAGGACTTAAAATACTTACTAATGAAGATCAAAGACCACAGCAGAAGACCATAGGTGGAATCCTGATCTCCATCCAGAATTTTCTAAAGTGGGAAATTTCCACTTGAAAGGACAAGCAGACCAGCCTGGAGCAGCTAGAAGAATAGAAGATACTTCTTGAAAGAAAGACCGGCAGGAAAAATAAAAAACAATAACAGCAGTCTGATTGACTACTACAGAACAAGCAAATTGTTCCCCTGGGAGCCATCAAGGCAAGCAATCAGGTCCCCTCAAGGCAAACCCCCTTCCAAGACTAAAACTTAAGGGAATACATGAGCAGGTATTTGGTCTTGCCGCTAACCACGTTGGTCATCGATAAGGGGAAGTGGGGGAAGAAACAGCAATGAAGTTGTGAGTTAAGTCCAACCACATTCAATAGACGCCTGGTCTGAGACCTGGTTGAGACCTGGTTGGCCAGCAGTATAACGAGACCTGGGGACTCCTGGGCCCAGGGACAGGGATATGACCCGAGAGGACTAGAGCAGACTGTGAAGTGTCCAGCTGATATGAAGTGAGGCGTGATGCACAAGAACCCCACACTTGCAGATAGTACTCATTTGACCTGACTTCAATGGCTAGAGGAAGAAAGAAGAGGGAAGAAAGAGTAATGCATTACAATTTGATGAACTTGACCTATGCTTGTGGATGCAGTAGGGCAAAGGAGTGAACAAATCTTTACAGTGAAGATCATTCCCACCCCCGAGGCTCACAGGGTCAACAAGGATGAGTAGCTTAGACATTGGCTACCAAAAATGGGGGGTTACAAAGGCTTACAAGCTTTCAATAGGGAACCTAGTTCCAGAGGATACTGGGAAAGGTAGAATCTCCCAAGTCTTTTCCAACCTGTCTGGATGGGGCTGATGAAAGGTGATGGGGATAAGACTCTGTGGTTCAATAGGAAATGATTGCTATCAGGACTGTGAGTGTTGGAAAGGTAAAGGTAGACGTTTTGTAACAAAAGGAGGGGAGTGGTCTATTTTGCACTCCAGGAGCAGAGGTCCCTGTAACTATAAAGGGAGAAAAGCAAAGTGTGGTCTTCACACTCCTGTCCAGAGAAACAGTGACGCCAGAGATGAAGGCAGAGAATATGTTGTGGAGAGATGGAGTGGCTGGGGACTCTAGACTCAGGGAGGGAGAGGGGCTTTGTGCTGATGGTAGTAGGGCAGGCATATAGGATGTACCCTTTGGTTGTTTGATGATGCATGCAAGAGATTGTAATCATTGCAATGAAACAAAATATGATAGGATGAATA
>NW_006408524.1:19770424-19773117 GCF_000296735.1 Chrysochloris asiatica
CTATGAGTCGGTACCAACTCAATGGCACCTAACAACAGCAACAACAACAACAGCAATATAGAGTCTGGAATCCTCACGTGGCACTGTGGGTTAATGCATCAGACTGCAAAGTCATTTGAACTGCAAACACGGTCGGTGGTTCAAGCTCACCACCAGCTCCTTGGAAACCCTATACAGGGTCGCTATGGGTCAGAATTGACTCAATGGCACTTAACAACAGCAATATAGAGTCATGGTGTGGCTCTGTAGAATAAGCACTGAACTGCTAATCAAAAGGTCAGCAATTCAAACCCACCAGCTGCTCATTGGAAACCCTATGCAGGGATGCTATGAGTCAGAATGGATTCGATGGCACTGAACAACCAAAATGAATAAATGAGTGCAAATAGCATGGCCAAAGACAAGAATTTGAGAATGATTTAACATTTTGAAATTAATTAATGTAAACCATGATAATGAAGACAAATGGAAAGAACATATAATCATCATGATAAATTCTGACAATATGCATGCTAATTCAAAAAAAAAGGAAGAGAAACCCCCAAATAAGTAGGACATCGGGAAGCATTTCCAATACACACAAAACTGTAGAGTAGGAATGGCAAGTAGTTTTCACTGTTGTTGCTAATTCCTATCATCTGGTGGAAACTGTAGGATTAGAGGTACTTGAAGACTGATCCAGAGCATCTAAGTTCTGCAGAAAGAGTTCTGACATTGAGTTCCAGTTTCTATCATTAGTGTGTTGTTGTTGTTGTTGTTAAGAGCTGTTGAGTCAGTTCCAACCCATAGCAACCCTGTATAGGGTTTCTGAGAAGCAGCTGGTAAGCTTGAACCGCCAACCTTGCAGTTCATAAGGCTTTGCAGTCTGGTGCATTAACCCACAGCGTCACATCATCAGTGAAGGGCTTTGAGATTGTTGCTATTAAATGCCGTGGATTTGGTTAGGACTCATGGCGACTCTAGGGTTTCCAAGGAGCGGCTGATGAGTTTGAACCATTGACCTTACAGTTCAAACTAACCTTGCAGTCCAGTGCGTTAATGTGCATATCCACACTAGGACTCCAGTGTAGGCCCAGGGAAAGGGAAAATAGTAAGATTTATCTTTTGGAATGGAAAAAAACAAACAAAACAAAACTATGGCACCATTATCTCTAATGATAATGCTTAGCTTGAGTGTGACCCTATGTGTGTCAAAGCCAACATACCTCCACAGACTATTCATTGGCTGACTTTTCAGAAGTAGATTATCACAGGTCTTTTCTTCCAAGGTGCCAGTGAGTGAATTCCAACCTCAACACTTTGTTTAGCAGCCCAGTTCATTAATCTGTTTGTACTGCCCAGAGGTTCCTGCTAAACAGGCAGAAGGAAGGATTCTACCCTGTCCTTTCCCCCTTCATACTTGCCCTTGACTCCTTTAGGAGCAAAGCACTACTGGTACCAGTCTGACCCCAAAGTATCCTTAGAGGTTGACTATATTTCCAAGAAATTATAGACTTATGAGGAATACCCAAAAAATTGTTGTTGTTGCTGTTAAGTGCCGTCGAGTCGGTTCTGACCCATAGCGACCCTGTATAGGGTTTCCGAGGGTGTAAATCCTTACGGGAGTAGAAAGCCTCATCTTTCTCCCACAGAGTGGCTGGTAGTTTCAAACCGCTGACTTTAAGGTTCGCAGCCCAATTCATAACCACTACGCTACCAGAGCTCCTTAAAATAAGAAAGGCATATTGTTATATGAAGAGCAAGAGCCAACAGGGCAGAAATCCTGGATTCTGGTGCTCTTTGATGTATGCTCTTGCGATACCAGTTTGCTTTTGTGCTAATCACCTATAACATAAGGAGGCTAAGAAAAATTCCCTCCCATTTCATCCTTCTGTGTTGTATAATAACATTCTCTTACTGGCAAAAATTAATGGAATTTCTAGTGAACTGAGCTCAGAAATTGTTCACACTAAAGAACATGAAACAATTTCTATTATATAATAACATTATCCTCAAGAAAATAAAAGTAGAAGTGCAACCTTGATCCCTACTTATACTAAAAAGACTTTTCATATAATCTGTGCAGAATTGTGTTGGATTCTGAGTTATTATCTGAATGGAGTTCAATTTGACAACTGGCTTAATTAGTTGCACCACAGTTTATCGTACATTTATGCCAGTTAATTTGGTGTTCGACAATGGGAAATTTGCTTTGAAAAATTGTGATTAGTATGTGATATCACTCTTCCAACTCCTAAGTTAAATATCACAAATTTAAATGATAATTCCCAGTCTGTCTATACATGAACAAATAAATAGATAAATAAATACCCATAGTCTCCAGGTGGAAAGGAAAAAAACTATGTATCTATATCACTATTTTTTACCAGTACCTCTCAATTACTACATCATAATCATGTTTTTGTCTGAAACCCTTGGCAATTGTTTATATGACCTTCCAAATTCATTCCTAAAAACACTGCATGCATATTTTGTTTTTTAACATCCCTCATTGCTTTTGTAAAAATTTCAAAAACTACCTTGAGATGACAGAAAACCTTGGAATGAAGTAAACCGAAGGAATGATAATAACATTGTTAGTGCACATTCTTCTGTGTTCAGAAAGGTGCTCTAAATGTGAGCAGACTTCAGAAACCGAACTCAGCTCTGCTCCTTATTAGCTGAGTGATTGTAGGTGAACGGGCTTTTGAGAA
>NW_006408524.1:19773579-19778479 GCF_000296735.1 Chrysochloris asiatica
TGGGAAAACATGGCAAATGAGGAGCTAAGTATACTGTTGAACTGAAGAGTGTTGAAGAGTATAGAAAGATTGGGAGGAAGGAGAGTTGTAGTGGGAGAAGTACGGGAAAGAAAGAATTTGATTCTTTCTGTTTTCTCTTTGTATCTTCTCTTAAGAAAAACAACCATTGCATTGATTTTGACTCATAACAACCCCATGTGTGTCAGAGTTGAACGGTGCTCCATAGAATTTTCAAGGGCTGATTTTTCAAAATTATATGGCCAGACTTTTCTTCCACAGTGCCTCATGGTGAACTTGAACCTCCAAACTTTCATTAGCAACATTAGCATGTTAACTGTTTGCACCACCCAAGGAATTCACCAAAACTTTTCATCTCATTATTTGGCAACCCTGGCTATCTCATGAGTTAACTTAATTGATAAACTTTGACATGGAAGTTGTCCCCATTTTACATTTGAGGAAAACCAGAGTTTATAGAAGTTAAATGTCTTGTCCAATATCACTCAATCCATATATTGCCGGGTCAGGATTTACATTTAGGTCTTCTGTTGTTGTTGTTATATGTCATGGAGTCGGTTCTGAGTCATAGCGACCCTGTACAGAGTTTCCAAGGCTGCAAATCTTTACGGGAGCAGAAAGCCTCATTTTTCTCCCACAGAATAGCTGATAGTTTTGAACTGCCAACCTTGAGGTTAGCAGCCCGATTCGTAACCACTACATTACCAGAGCTCCTGTACTCCCCCCAACGTGAAATAGAATGCAAGATCTGGACAGAATTCCTTTCAAAAGTAACAGGGCTCAGGCTGGGGCTCCTGTTTGCATAAGACACACTGCAGAGTTGTCATTTGCCTATGTTTAAAGCCACTGTTGTTGTTGTTAAGTGCCTTCCAGTCAGTTCCGACTCATAGAGACCCTGTATAAGGTTTCCAAAGAACAGATGGTAAATTTGAACCACTGATCTTGAGGTTCAAACCAATCTTACAGTCCAATGTATTAATCCACAGTGTCACACCCAAACTCCTTAAAGCCACTACATCACTTTTAAACCAGCACCTGAAGATAGAGATATGATCAAATAATTTATTCTGCCTCATAGCTTAACATCTGCTATCCTTAATAAAGTTTGAATCCTACATACCAGTCTCCATCACATGAGATGAGAGGTAAAAAGGCTTCAGGCTGATGGAGACTTTGTATGGAAGAAAAGGGAAGAGGTATTTTTCAAGTCTGAAAAATCCCAAAGACCTGCGTTAGCACAATGCATGCATACCTGCAATATGTGTCCTCACATGGTAGTAAGCTATAATCATGTCACAGGTGTTTTTTTTTAATTTAATATTTCAGTTTTACAAGACAATTAACTGCAAACAACATGGCCATAGGAAATTAGGTGTCATTGTTTGATGCTGCCTCATGGAGTAGAAATGAATGCAAATTTTAATCCCATGGCCCAAATGATTTAAAGTAAGACAGTAGAGAACAGTCATTCTACCTGATGTTTAGATGCAACTAGACAAGTGTAGCAGTATAGCTTGGTTTGTAAGAAACCAAAAATGACAATTGAAGCATGTGTGAACAGTTGTCTTATGTGTATAGAGGAGAAGAGTTGTCTGATGTGTCTAGGGGAGAACCGCTGACTATGCAGATTCTAGGCAGAACTTGCAGGACTAGAAAGAGGGAAAATTATAAAACAAATCACCTATGCCCACTTCCTGATCTCACTTCACTTCCTGTATCCACATGATGTTCTCATTCACAAGGCGATTGCTGTCAACTGCCACTCTTAAGACTGAAAACTCTTAAAGGAACATATCTCAATATGTAAAAGTTTGGCACACTGTTGGAGGCAGTATGGAAGTCCTTTTGCATCTCTAGGTTCACACAGGACCAAGGAGTGTTTCATTCTGTTGTACATGACGTCTCTATGAGTCAAAACCAATTCAATGGAACAAAACAACAACAAAAGTTTCATACCAGAGTCAGCTGTCTCCTCTAATCTCATTATGATGAGTACTTTATCAATCTGTTGAGTTTATTCAGTGAATTCATTGTTAGTTGCCATCCAAGAGTCCCTGGGTGTTGCAAATGTTTAAGCACTTGACTACTAACTGAAAGACATTATGGGATTAAGGCCTCGGGATCTGCTTCTAAGAGGTCACAGCTTTGAAATCCCTATGAAGCACAGCTCTACTCAGTGAACATGGAGTTGCCATCAGTTGGAATCAACTCAACAGAAACTTACGACAAGTTGCCTTCCAGTCAGCTCAAACCCACAGTGACTTTATGTATAATAGAGCACATGCTGCTCAGTCTTGTGCTATCTTCATAATTGTTCGTATGTTTGAATCCATTGTTTCGGCCATGCCTGTGTCAATCCATCTCATAGAGGGTTATCCTTGCTTCTCCTGACTTTACCAAACATGTTGTCCTTTTATTAATCTTTACTGATGATGTGACACAGTAAACAAGATGAAGTCTCACCGTCTTTGTTTCTAAGCAGCATAATACCAAAACCAAACCCATTGTGTAGAACCAATTCCCAACCATAGCAACCCTATAGAACAGAGTAGAACGGCGCCATAGAATTTCCAACATTGTAAATCTGTATGGAAGTAGATAGCCATATTGTGGAGCAGCTGGTGGGTGAGAACTGCTGAGCTCTTAACCATGAGCCACCAGGGCTTCTTACAAGGAGCATAGTACATTAATGTAATTGAAGCTGGAGTAGATTTATTTCTGTCATTTGTATTTTTTGCTTTGTATATTCTATACTTCATAGTATTACTTCATGTCTTAAATTCCACCTTGACTGACACTGATATAGTTATACTAGATTCCAATCTGTTTGGTTAGCATATATCTTTTCCATCATTTTATTTTATTTTTCTGCTTCCTTGTTCTTTACGTGTTTCTCTTGTAAATAGCACATGGTTGTTGTTATTTAATCTACATTGGCAATATTTATTTTTTAATTGGAACATTTAGTCCATTTGTATGTAACACATGCTTTGAGGGTCTTGTTCCACATTTCATAGACCCATCTCTTACTTCAACTGAAGTTGGTGAGTACTTTCCAAACACTCGGATGAGTGTGCAACCTCACATAATCATTCTGCCTCATATTTTCATTATGTGAATTGTTTTCTTTCTTTCTTTCTTTCTTTCTGTGTTTGTCACCTATGTTTTCTCTATGTGCTTCAGTCTGGATAGTTTCTACAGCCTTAGCTTAAGCCTACTTCACTAATCTTTTCTTCAGTAAAATCTGTTGTAGCCTTTCACAAGCAGACCAGCCTGGAGCTTCTAGAAAAACAGAAGATACTTCTTGAAAGAAGGGCCAGCAGGAAAAATAAAAAAAAATAATGGCAGTCTGATTGGCTTCTACAAGAACAAACAAGTTGTTCGCCTGGGAGCCATCAAGGCAAGTGGTCGGGTCCCCTCAGGGAAAACCCCTTTCCAAGAATAAGACTCAAGGGTAATACAGGAGCAGGCACGTGGTCTTGCTGTTGACCACGTTGGTCTATCGATAAGGGGAAGTGGGGGGAAAACAACAATGAAGTTGTGAGCTAAGTCTGACCGCATTCAATAGACTCCTGTAAATCTGGGTTGAGACTTGGTTGGCCAGCAATATGGCAAGACGTGGGGACTCCTGGGACCAGAGACGGGGATATGGCTGCAGAGGACTAGAGCAGAGAGTGAAATGTCCAATTGATATGAAGTGAAGGGAGATGCACAAGAACACCCATACATGCAGATAATACCTATTTGACCTAGCTCAATGGCAGGATGATCAGAACTCAACTAGAAGAAGAAAGGAGAGGAAACAAAGAGTAACCCACTACAATTTGATGAACTTGACCTATACTTATGGATGTAGTAGCTCAAAAGAGGCAACGAATCTTTACAGCGAGGATCATTCCCACCCCCTCGGTACACAGGGTTGATTGGGATGGGCAACTTAGACATTGGCTACCCAAAATGGGGGAGAGGGGCTACAAAGGCAAGAAATGACCAGCTTACAAGCTTTCAAGAGGGAGTCTAGTTCCAGAGCGTGCCGGGGAAGATAGAACTGGGCTGACAAAAGGACATGGGGATAAGACTCTTGTGGTTCAATAGTGAATAATTGCTATAAGGACTGATTGTGAGTGTTGCAAATGTAAAGGTAGATGTTTTTTAGCAAGAGGACGGGAGTGGTTGATTTTGCAATCCAGGAACAGAGGACCATGGCACCATCAAGGGAGAAGAGCAGAGAGTAGGACCCTGTCCAGAGAAGCAGTGACATCACTAAGAAAGAAAATTATAGACCAATATCCCTATGAACATAGATGCAAAAATTCTCAACAAAATCTTAGCCAACAGAATCCAACAACACATCAAAAAGATAATACATCATGATCAAGTGGAATTCATATCAGGGATGCAAGGATGGTTCAACATTAGAAAAACAATCAATATTATCCACCAAATAAATAAGAAAAAATAAAAGAACCACATGATCATATCGATTGATGCAGAAAAGGCATTAGACAAAATCCAACATCCATTCCTGATTAAAACACTCAACAAAATAGGAATTGAAGGGGAATTCCTGAACATAATTAAGAGCATGTATACAAAACCAACAGCCTACATTACTCTCAATGGAGAGAAACTGAAAGCCTTCTCTCTGTGAACAGGAACCAGACAAGGATGTCCTTTGTCATCACTCCTATTCAATATTGTGCTGGAAGTCTTAGCAAGAGCCATATGGCAAGACAGGGAAATTAAAGACATCCAAATTGGCAAAGAGGAAGTAAAACTCTCCCTATTTGCAGATGATATGATCCTATATGTAGAAAACCCCAAAGACTCAGTAAAAAAGCTACTAGACCTCATTGGAAGATTCAGCAAAGTGTCAGGATAT
>NW_006408524.1:19779144-19804848 GCF_000296735.1 Chrysochloris asiatica
GACCTAAATGTGAATCCCAGAATTATGAAGGCCATCAATGAAAAAATCAGGACAAATGTGAGGGCACTAATTCAGGGAATACACAGACTACAAAACATTTTGAAAACCACACAAATAAAAGTAAACAGCGAAGCAGTGACAGCAGAGAGGACACAGAGATGATGATGTGGAGCGATGGAGCAGCTGGGGACTTTGGACTCAAGGAGGGAGAGGGTCTGTGAGCTGACAGCCAGGGGACAGGCTTGCGGGATGTGCCCTTTGGTTGTTTGATGATGTATGGCGGGGATTGTAATAATTGCAATGAAACGAAATACAGTAAGATGAATGTAAAGCTGATGTTCTCCCATGTAAACTATTACTCAATTCACAATAAAAACTTTTTAAAAAGTTAATGTTTAAATGTATGTAACTAAAAGGAGGGAGTAGGTAATATTTCATTTCAGGAGCAGACAATCCAGGACCATTAAGAAGGAAGAGTTTGTGTGAAGTGTGAGATCCCTACCTAGAAAAGCAGCAACAGCTGAGATGGTGGCTGTGTGCCTCCTGGCAGGAGGCTCGCTGGCAGAATGTGTCCTTTGGACATTTGAATTAATCTGTATTTTTGTTGTTTTGTAAGTGTGCATCAATATTTTTGCCTTGTTCATTTGTGAAATATAAGATGTAGGTGGGGAACCACAGGGAGGAAGTGGGATAGATGTTGTTGCAGGGAGGGGACTGTCATCATTGAGATGAAACAAGGTGTATGGTTTGCTGAAGGCAGAGCTATGATCTTGTCTGTAAAACTTCACCCAATGCACAAAAAAAGCTAAAAGAAAAAAAAGTCTATATCTAAGAAGACCATTATATGAATTATCTTGCTTTGTTTCTGTTTATTTTTCTGCTTTGTTAGAAGTATTCCTTCTTGTCTTCAAATATGTCAGGACTTTAAAAATTAAATGCCAGATATTGTGTGTAGAAAAAAAATATGCAATGCACAGGATGATGCTATTTTCTTCCTGAAAGAATTAACTTCTACTACCCAGTCTCTCAGAGCTCTGGTAGCGTTGTGGTTATGAATCAGACTGCGAACCACAAAGTTAGCAGTTTGAAACTACCAGCTGTTCCACAGGAGAAAGATGAGGCTTTCTGTTCCTGTAAAGATTTACAGCCTCGGAAACCCTGTACAGGGTTGCTATGAGTCGGATTTGACTGCACGACACATAACCACCACCACATAGTCTCTCAGATTTGCTTATTCACAGACCTACCTATAGAAACACACATACACACAATTGGGATTCAAAAGTCACTAGCTAGTAGAACTAGAAATGATTTGACAATCTTACATTTAAAAACTTCTCTAATATTTACTAAGAATTCCTTTTTGATGCTTTTCCGGGTGGACAGTTAGTAAGAAAAACACTGGACCACTGTAATTTCACCTAGCAACAGACCTATTACCAATTTTGCATTTCTGGGATAAATTCTTCTTGGTCCATAATATATGTTTTTCATATTTTATTTGGGTTGATAATAATGTATTCAAAATTACTTGCATCTGTGTTCATCTGTGAGATTGATTCATAATTTTCCTTTCTCAATCTGTCCTTGTCTATTTTCTATACCAGACCCATATAGAGAGGTGGAGAGGTTTTCCTTTTGTTTTGTTTTCTTGGACAGTTGAAGAGAGTTTTTCCTGCCTTGATATTCTGATAGAACTTATCTCTGACTCCAAGAAAGTAGAGGTGCTTTTTGGAAACAAATTTTTATCATTATTAAAAATATTTTGAGGCTTTCATAATATTATTTATTGCTCACCACTGGACCAATAAATAAAATTAAGATAAATGGATAAAAGATTGGACTTGTCAAGGACTTCATTTTGCTTTAATCCACCATCAACACTCATGGAAGCAGCAGTCAAGAAATCCAGCGACATATTGCGTTAGGCAAATCTGCTGCACAAGACTTCTTTAAAGTGTTCAAGAGCAATGATGTCAGTTTGAGAACTAAATTGTGCCTGGCCCAAGTCATGACATTTGCAACAGCCTCATATGTATGTGAAAGTTGGACAATGAATAAGGAAGACTGTAGAAGAATTGATGCATTTGCGTTATGGTGTTGGAGGAGAATATTAAAGGTACCATGGACTGCCAAAAGATCAAACAAATCTGTGTTGGAAGAAGTACAGTCAGAATGATCTTTAGAATCTAAGATGACCACAATTCTCTCTCATATGTCAGACATATTATCAGGAGGGACCAGTCCCTGAAGAAGGACATCATGTTTTATAAAATGCAGGTTCAGCAAAAATGAGGTAGACTCCCAATGAGATAGATGGGCACAGTGGCAGCAGCAATGGGCTTAATTGTAGGAGCAATTATGAGACTGGCCCAGGACTGGACAGTATTTGTTGTACATAGAGTCGCTACAGATTGGAATCAATTCAAAGGCACCTAACAGCAACAACAGTGACATTCAAATTTTAAAAATCATTTTCAAACCATCTTTGGGTCTTGTGCACTTCATCTGGATTTTAAGACATATTAGCATGAAGATTTGAAAGTGTTCTCTTAATGATATATTTAATTTGTAGTTGAGGCCCTTTTGCATTTCTAATGTTATTTATCTGTTTTTTTTTTCTCTTTCCCTTAAGCAATCTTACCAGCTGCATTTTTTCTATTTCTCTGAAGAACTAGGTTTGAATTATGTTGATCCCTTCTCTTACATATTTTATTTTCTATATCATTAATTTTCTTCTAATGTTTACTAGTTAATTTGTCTACTTCCTAAGATTTAGGTTTGAATCGAAATCTTAGCTGATTTGCTTACAGTCTTGCTTAGTTTCCAATATATATATTCAAGGCATATCAAAATAGTCATGACACAAAACAGCACATTCAATGAGTTAATTAATGACTTTAATGAAGGAATTATTTTCAATTGTGGGCAGAATTAACTATTTTACTTCCCACAATGAACTCGAAGTTCAGTATCTCTACATGTGGTGCTGTGGGATAATGCACTGGACTGGAATGGTGGTTTGAACCACAAAGCTGGTAGTTCAAATCCACCAGCCACTCCTCTGAAAGAAACCCTATACAGGATTGCTATGAGTTGGAATTAACATATAAATATCTACCGAGGACTAAGGTGCACCTGACCTAAGTCATGGTGTTTTCAACAGCCTCATATGCATGTGAGGAGCCCTGGTGTGGCACTGTAGGATAAGCACTGGACAACAAGGTGGTTTGAACTGCAAGGTCAGTTTGAACTGCAACATCGGCAGTTCAAACTTATCAGCCACTCCAAAGAAACCCTATACAACAACAACAGCAATGTATGCATGTGACCATTGAACAGTGAATAAGGAAGCCTTTAGAAGAATTGATGCATTTGAGTTGTGGTTTTGGAGAAAATATTGAAAGTTCCATGGACTGCCAGAAGAACAAACAAATCTGTGTTGGAAGAAGCAGTCAGAGTGTTCCTTAGAAGCCAGGATGGCCAGACTTCGTCTCTCATACTTTGGATATATTATTAGGAAAGACCAGTCTGTGGAGAAGGACATCATGCTTGGTAAAGTGGAGAATTGGGCAAAAAAAGGAAGACCCCCCAAGGATCTGGATTGTCACAGTGGCAGCAGCAATGGCCTTAAGCATAACAACAATCGTGACGAGGACGCAAGATCGGCAGTGTTTTGGTCTGTTATGCATAGGGTCTTCCAAAGCTTTAACTTCAATTTCTCTTTGCAATTTTCCACATTCTTCTTATCTGACATTTTAATTCCACCTCGTTTTAAACTATTCCTAACCCCACTTAGTTATTATTGTTATAAAGTTGCTTTTATTTTAAGTTTTTAGTTAGGTTTATCTTTTCTCCTCAAAATTTCATTCTTCTTCAAGAGTCCTGGATTCAGTTTTCTCTTTTCTAAACTTCAGTCTATACTATTTCAATGGGTGTTTGTGAGTGGCAAAAAGGCAATTTACTAAAATTATAATTGTTTTGTCCTCACTTGTAAATAAAAACGTTTGTGTTGATGATTCAGCACGGAGCTTTCACATGATGCTTTTGGTACATGTTGGACCCCTTATCTGCTGGTATGTAAGCACAGGATTTCAAGTTTGTGTGGGTAACCTTCTTCTTTCTCTGAGCAAATTATTTTTTTGCTTCATCAGGCAAGTGACTAGCATTTTTCTAGATTTTTCTATAAGACAGGAACTGGAAGCTTTACACTTGGACTTCTAGTCTCATTTCCCTGCTCTTGACGGACTATATCTCCATCTCTTGCCCAGGGTAGACATTCAAAGTCCAGACCTCAGTCCTACTAGCTAGTGTTCATAAAACCCATGACAGCACCAGGACTAACTTGTTTTAATATTCAACCTTTGTTCTCTTTTCATCTTCATCACCTCTTTGTTTTCTTTCAACAAATAGTATAGTGATTAGTGTTCACTGATGTATGTTGCTGTTGTTGTTGTTATGTGCCGTGGAGTCGGTTCCAACCCATAGCAACCCTGTACAGGGTTTCCGAGGCTGTAAATCTTTATGGGAGCAGAAAGCCTCATCTTTCTCCAGTGGAACAGCTGGTAGTTTCGAACTTCTGACCTTGCGGTTCGCAGCCCAATTTGTAACCACTACGCTACCAGAGCTCCTCATTGATGTATGGCTGTGGTGGTGGCTGTGTGCTGTGGAGTATGCCATTATATGATATGCCACATGACTTAACCTTTCTGCTCATGGATATTTTGACTATTTCATGACCATCCTATTATTATCCTCTTGCACATGTCTTCTATGTACATATGTGAAGTGAAACTGCTGGGTCATAAAGTAAGCACATCTTCCGCTAACTCAATTTTGCCATATTGTTCTTCAAAATGGTTTGGCCAATTCACAATGCCTTCAGCAGTATATGGGAGTTCCTGTGTTCTACATCCTTGCCAATACTTTGTATTGTCAATCTTTTTGCCAAGTTGAAAAGTGTGAAATCTGTGGTTGTAATTTACATTTTTTTGATTGCTGAGGAGACAGAGCATCTTTTTATGTGCTAGTACCCTTTCATTTCTTTGACTATTTTTCTGCTGTTAGTTTTCCTCTTAATGATTAGTAAATACCATATAGTCTGAAAGCTAAACCTATATTTATTATATGAGTTGAAAATATATTTTCTGGTCTGTAGGTGGTATTTTCACCATATTTCTTTTTTTGTCTCTTGATGAAAATACTTAATTTTAATGTATTTTTACTTTTTTTTTTGTCATCTTTCCCTTCAGGTCTTATGCTTTTGAATAATGATTTAGCAGTGTTTTCCTACTCCACCTCCATAAAACATTATGCTCTATTTTCTTCTAAACTTTAAAATTTTTGCTTTTTTCATGTAGTTTTAAAATCTATCTTTATGTTTGGCATCAGGTAGGAATTCAATTTTGTATTTTACTCTATGGGTAATCATCAGACTCTTTTTGGTAAAAATTGGTCTCAATTATTTAAGTGGTCCTTCTAGTAACAATGTCTCACACATTAGCAACTATCAGTAATTTCTTATAAACAATTAGAATTGGAAACAAGGAGACCCAATGTGTATTGTTGTGTGCTATAGAATCCATTTCATCTCATAACGATCCCATAGCATAGAGAAGAACTGCCTTGTAGGGTTTCCTAGGCTGTGTGGCACTATAGGTTAATGCACTGGACTTCAAGTTTGGTTTGAACCACAAGGTTAGCTGTTCAAGCTCACCAAGTGCACCAGGAAACCCTACACAGGGTTGTTACAAGTCAGAACTAACTTTACGGTGCTTAGCAACAAGTCCTGGTGTGGCACTGTGGGATAAAACACTGGACCACAAGGTTGGTTTGAACCAGAAGGTCAGCAATTCAAAATCACCAGTCATTCCTTGGAAACCCTATACAGGGTTATTGTGAGTCAGAACTGACCCCACAGCACTTAACAACAACAATCTTTATAGGACCAGGCTGCCAAATTTGTTTTCCTGCAGAACCACTGTCTTCTTCTATTAAACCTTTAAGTGAAACACTTTTCCTAAGATAAAAATTTAAATGGTCCTTTTCTCAGCCCTAACATTGCAAATATTTCTACGTTGGCAATCATTTCTTAGTACTGGAGAGATCTGTGGGCCCATTTATTTCCCCTACTAAACTGTGGCATCTTGGAAACTAAGAGAATGCCTTCTGATTTTTGCATCTCTGGTGCCTGACATGTTACAGACACTAAACGTTTGGCATATTAAGGAATTTAACGAGCGTATTTGGAGCCCTCAGAGGGCATCTGGGAAGAGCCACAACCTGACTCACAGCTGAAAGTCAAACGGGATCCTACAGAAATACGTTGCTCTTTTCATTCCTATGTCTAAAAATTGGGGAAGAGAAAGATTTTCTAAACTATACAATAATTAGTTCTGTAAGTTCTTGTCCTAAGCTTTTGTGAATTAATTTGGGAAGCTGCACAATGCCCCATTTACTTTCATTTTTCTTTCAAAGAGAGACAGAGAAACAACATGCATACAAAAAGCTGCATTAAGCTGAAGCCGGTTCCAAGTGGTTAACGAGTTTATAATCTGATCGTGTGCACATTATTCCAATCTTTTTTCATTTGTTTTATCCCAATGATTAGTTATTGCATACCTCACATTTTTTATCTACCTTAACACATTAGAACTCTGTAAAATTCTCCTTTGCACATGAATTAGTGTGAAATTTACTACCACATTCTTTGTACTTATTAAAAGGGATGTACATTACAAATATGAATATGGTGCAAATTTATTATTTACATCCCAAGCCCTAGCCTTCATAACTACTTAATATGGATAAGGTGTTTACTTTTCCAATGGAGTCCAGCTGCCTCACTGGAATCAAACTTGTAATTGTCTCTTTGGGATTTAAAACCATTATAGTTGTGCTTTTATGTTCTCTTTTGTTTTGCTTGAATCACTTTTTCAGGTCTATGAAGTACAGCTGGCACAATAAAAGTTTGATCAATGCATAACCAATGCAGTGTATATTTCTTCCAGAAATATAAAACCCAGGTGAAAAATGTTAATCTATGAAAATTATCTTTGTCAGCTACTTATTCTTGGAATTTAAATGGGTTTCAATCTTGAGGTAAGGGCTTAGCTTGAATTTCTGTGTTGTAAGTTTTCTTGACTTTGCTAGCATCTTACATTGAGGGTAGGGGTTATAGTGTGTCTATTTGATGTTACATATTATAGTGTGTCTATTTCCAAAAAGATCTTAGAAGGACTCCTGGTATGGCACTGTGGGTTATTGTGCTAGACTGAAAAGTCAGTTTGAACAGCAAGGTCGGTGGTTCAGGCTCACCAGTTGCTCCTTGGAAACCCTATACAGAGTCACTATGGGTCGGAACCAACTCGACAGCACTGAACAACAACAACATTGTCTTTAAAATCTTCTCAATTTAGTCTGGTTAACAAGGTAGACTTGGAATGCCTTAAATATTCTCTTGATCAAAAAATGGGAACAAATACCACAAACCCACATTTTAAAAACCTTAAACATTATATTTCTAAAGTAATACCTTTCAAAAGCCTGTCAATTTAAAGCAGCTTATATGTATTTTGAACCACATGGTTGACAGATCAAGCTCACCAACTGCTCCTTGGAAATCTTAACCTTATACAGGGTCCCTATAGCTCAGAACAGACTGGATGGCACTTAACAATTATATATATGAAACAATAATATATATAACAATAATATATTCTCCTGATGTGATGTTATAAGATAATGCACTAAACCATATATTTGGTTTGAACTGCAAGGTTAGTGGTTCAAACTCACCAGCCACTCTTTGGAAATCCTCATACAGGGTCACTATAAGTAAGAACCAACTAGACAGAACTTAACAACAACAATAGTCTGTTCACAGGAGCAGAAAGCCTCTTCTTTCTCCCATGGAGAACCGATGGGCTCGAACCGCTGACCTTGTAATTCTGACTCTTAATACCCTTGTGTACAACAGAACAAAATACTGCCCTGTTCTAAGTCATCTTCACAATTATTGTAATGTTTGAGTTTACTGCTGCTTCCACTGTTGACTCTCCACTTTACTAAGCATGATGTCCTTCTCTGGTCCCTCCTGATAATATGTCTGAAGTATGAGTCCAGTGCTTATCCCGTGGAACCATGTATATATATGTTGTTGTTGTTGTGTGCCGTCGAGTCGGTTTCGACCCATAGCGATCCTTACGGGAGTAGAAAGCCTCATCTTTCTCCTGCGGAGCAGCTGGTAGTTTCGAACCGCTGACCTTTAGGTTCACAGCCCGATTCGTAACCACTACGCTACCAGAGCTCATGTATATATATATATACTTGTTATTGTTGTTAAGTGCCATCGAGTTGGTTCTGACTCATAGTGACCCTGTATAGGGTTTCCTAGGAGCTGCTGGTAGGTTTGAACTACCGACCTTGTGGTTCACAGTCCAGTGCTGTAGGATAAGGGCAGGATGGCAAGGTCAGTTTGAAACACAAAGTCAGCAGTTCAAATTTACCAGCTGTTCCTTCAGAACTTTATGCAGGGTTTTTATGAGTCGAAACCTACTCAATGGCACTGACTAACAAGAATATATATAATTTTCTGAAATAAAAAGTTGAGGCTGATCAGTTTCATTTGAAGGTGATATTGTGATTTTAAAATAGACTGCTCTGGAGCTGCCACTTCTAATGCCTAGGACCAACCTGGACTGGGAGAGAGATGCCATTTGCCTTTTTTGTCCCCAGGCTTTCCTTTTTGTCCATTTTTTCCCCCTTTGGAGCACAGTGCTTACATCAGTGTTTTGTTTCTCATCTTTATCCTAAATCTCATCCTTAGCAATAATTAATATTAGTCAGTTGTTCATTCATGTGAATTAAAGCCACTCTTCTCTCCCTCTCCCCTCATATTTGTATTTTATGTCTAGATTATGTTGCTGTGGAATGAGTTGCTTTATCCCTAGATGTTTCTAGGTGTCGTCGAGTTGGTATGGACTCACAGCAACCTTATGCACAACAGAATGAAACGCTGTCTAGTCCTGTTCCAACCTCACAGTCATTGCTATGTTTGAGCCCATTGCAGCTGCCACTGTGCCAATCCATCTCATTGGTGGTCTTCTTCTTTTTCACTGACCCATCACTTTACCACTACCCCTAGATAAATAGGTACATTTAAGTAGGGGTCTGAGAGAGCAGGGAGAGAGGCCATCTCAGAGCATCAGCAGCAGTAGACAGTCATGAGGTCTACCAGGTAGCAAGGCTGGGACTAGAGAGAGGTGAGTATCACGCATCTCAGGTGCAAAATTTAAGGAGGCACCAAAAAACTTACTAACTAAGATATAATATTCTGATGTAAGATTTAAAAAATAAATTTTGCTATTTTTTTGAGTCTGTCTCACTTGCCTCAACCTAGTCACAGTTCTGCCTAGTGGTCCAAGATACTATTTATAGAAATTACTGCTTGGAATGCTAACTGAAAATTTGGTAGTTCAAACCCACAAGCCACTCCCAGGGAACCCTATGCAGGGTGGCAATGAGTCAGAACCAATTGGCTAGCACTTAACAACAACTGCCTACTACCTGCCTAGTACTTCTGGCCCCAAGAATCATCTGAAGTAGACTCTCCTAGTTCATCATACTGGCTCTGAGAAAATTGTTCCAAGGCACAGCATGCCTGGCACAAAGTAGATGCTCAATAAATTTTGTGAAATAGGCTTGAAAGAATGTATTCATGAGTGAATGCGTCAACACATTCCTGGTATCAACCTCAAGGTTGGCGGTTCAAGCTCACCTGCTGTTCCTCAGAAATCCTATACAGGGTCACTATGGGTCAGCAACTACGCAATGGAACTTAACAACCACAACCCACCCCTTGACCTAAGAGAATGCTGCTTTCACATGGGGCTTGCTATAAATCTAAATTAAAATATTTTTGCTTCAAACCGTCATAATATAAGAGTCAGAGACATAAAGAAAATCCCCCAATAATATTGGCACAATGTTAGCAGCATTGGAATTAAGTGTAACAACAGTTGTGAGGATGGCTCAGGCCCCACAGTGTTTTGGACTGGATGGCACCTAACAACAACAATAACCATAATACAAATTAGCATAGATGCAATAAAAATGGGTTTCAATTTCTTATATAAGGCAAATATAGTAAGTAAAATTTTTGTTTTTTTAGTAACCATGTTGCTATTTAATCATGGGATGATTCAGACAGTTTTACATCTACAGAGAAAAAAGTCATTCTTTTGATATTAAATTAAATGTTAGGCCTATTGATAATCATATCCATAAAATTATAAGAACTTAGCTTCAGGACTCCTTGTCCAACCAAACTCAGGTCCATTTCTTGGTGAGTTTTGAAGAATAAATCAAATTCTTTGTACTGGATAATCTAAGGAGGCCGTAGAAGTGCTAATCAGTTCACTGATTAATGAACAAGAGGGTTTGTGTTGTAGGCAGCTAAGCAAATCTTATTCTACATAATAAAAGGTATCAGACAATATGAAATTATGGAAAACCCAAGGATCACTTGCATGGCATTTGCGTAAATTTCCCAGGTTCACATGTTTAAATGTGAAGAAGTCACATTTGGAGAATTCTGTTTATAGAAAATAGCTAAAATACATGGTGAAGACCTGGTCCAGGAAGATTTAGGAATTTATGTTACAAACGGTTGTTTCCTCATGGCTAGAATGCTCACCTATCTCTTCCTGCACTGGTAATATTGGACGATATCAATGTTCAAAAAAAGTAACCTTCTTTTATGTTCTTTATAGTTCGTTGGAACACTTTTAGTATTTATTGAGCCATGTACTTAGTATTGGAGATCCCTGGATGATATTACGAACTGAAATGATTTCTAACTGGAATTTTGACAGCTCCAGCCCACCCAGTGAAGCTGCAGAACAAAGGCCTGACCATCTGCTCCCATAAAACTTATAGTCAAGAAAATGCTATGGAGCTCGGTTTCTACTCTGTAACACTTGGATTTACATGAGTCAGATTCGAATCCACCACAAGGGCTTTTGGTTGTTTGGTACTATCAGGACAGAGTCCTGGTGTGGCACTGTCGGATAAGGTGTGTTTAAACTGACAGGTTGACAGTTCAAACTCAACAGCCGCTCCTTGGGAACCCTATACAGGGTCGCTATGAGTCGGTACTGATTCAACAGCACTTAAGCACAGCAACAGGCCAGAGATGACTAAGCCCATCCCTGCCCTTAAGAAGTGAGTAGCAGGCAGGTTGGAAGAGGTAACTGTGGGGAGAATAGTTCCAGGTAAGACACAGACACGGGGTGGACATTGTTAGACTTCCCAGACCTGTCTGGAATCATAGATGTGTGTGGGTAACAGAAGGAGTTAAAAGAATAAGTGGAGGCAAGCTCATGTGGGGCTCTGTTGTTGTTGTTATGTGCCATCGAGTCGGTTCCAACCCATAGCGACCCTGTATAGGGTTTCCGAGGGTGTAAATCTTTACAGGAGTAGAAAGCCTCATCTTTCTCCCGCGGAGCGGCTGGTAGTTTCGAACCGCTGACCTTAAGGTTCGCAGCCCGATTCGTAACCACTACGCTACCACATGTGGGGCTCTAGGCTTTAATTTTATCCTGAAAAAATGCAGAGTCCTTGAAGACCTTTTGGCACAAGAGTGATATGTTCAGGTTTTCAGTTTAGAAGGATCCCCTTCCCAGCAGGGAGCAGGGCAAGCTAGAGAAGGCTAGATAAAGAGGTAATAATCATAGAGTAAATTAATTTAAGTAAAAACTGAGAGTAACTTGAACTAAGAGAGTGGCTCTGGAGATAGAAAGGTGTGTGTGTGTGTGTGTGTGTGTGTGTGTGTGTGCGCGCGCGCGCGCATGGATCACATTGTCTTAGATACCTCGGCTGAGTTGCAAGCTCTAAAAGCAAGTAAGCTAATAAGGAGAACATCAATGTAGATTTTGGTAAAATCTCTGGAAAATTACACTAAGAATTCAAAGCAATTTGTCTCAGATAACTACTGTATGTAGTTGTTGGTAGCCACTGAGTCAAGTCCATTGAAATTGTATGTAACCATTCAGGAAGAAGTTGTGAGGTCAAGTCTGTACCCGGATTCCCAAGAGTAGCTCTGACTAGCAAGTTAGAGACATGCTCTAAACAAGGTTCCACCAAAGGTGATTCCTAACTGGAGATTCTGCCCTGAACAATATACAGGGCATGTGGTCCCATAAGGATTGGTTTTGCTTTTGTTTAGTTTTTTTAAGGGAAAGCAACTTTTCTTTTGTTTCTCAATTTAATCTAAAGGTTTGAAAGACCCCCACACACTCAGAATGAATGAGCAACAAGACTTCTGCCTCTCCTTCTGGCTTCACTGACCGCCAGCCCGACCCCATACACTCGGCCAGTAGCCTGTAGCCTCTCACTGCCAGTGCAGGACAACCCCTGTGAGGGCTCCTCTGCTCCTGTGGTGGGCATTGGTAGGCCAGAGCTCTTGCGGGCACCTGGCAGAGGCTCCTGCGCACTTGATCCAACCAAAAAACTTCAACCTGATCCCCGCCTGGTCCTTGTACATGTTAGTGCAGACCACTGTCGGCCCAGCTGTACACCGGCAAGGTCAGCCTCCTGTATCTAGTGGGTAGTGAACCACTGTGAGCTCCCATGAAGGCTTTATGGGGATTTAACTGTGGATTGTATGGGGACTGCCTGTATATAATATAGTATTCCTACAGCATTCAAATTACATAGCATCCTATTTCACAGAGTCCTGGTGTGGCACTGTGGGTTAATGCACCAGACTGCAAACCCATTTGAACTGCAAGGTTGGTGGTTCAAGCTCACCAGCTGCTTCTTGGAAACCCTATACAGGGTCACTATGGGTCAGAACCGACTCGATGGCACTTAACAACAAACAACTCTAGGAGTGGTGCTATATGATTGGTACTGAACTGCAAACCATAAGGTAAGCAGTTCAAACCCACCAGCTACTCCTAGGAAACCCTACACAGGGTCACTATGAGTTGGAATAGACTAGACGTCACTCAACAACTACACAAAAACAACCGTGATGTTAGGAGTCCTGGTGTAATGCTGTGGGTTAATGTGCTAGACTGCAAAGTTGGTTTGAACCTCAAGGTCAGGTCGGCAGTTCAAGCTCACCAGGCACTCCTCGGAAACCCTATACAGGGTTACTATGAGTTGGAATCCACTTGACAAGGGCACTTAACAACAACAACACTGTGATGTTAAACAATGCAAACCTGTATATCTCTTCATTTAGAAGAAAGATAAGCCTAGGTTTCCCACAAGGCTATTTCCTATCAGAAGCTAATCTCTAGGCACCTCTGGGTGATTTTGGTTAGTAGTCCAGTATTTAACCATTTGCTGAAGCACCACACCCAAATTTTACAGACAGTCATTTTGGTGCCCCCTTTTCTGACAGTGTCACCGGTTGAGACTGTGACTCACTGGAACTGGCTCCTACTCTGACGTTGTCTCTGTTCTCTGGCCACCAGCCCTGACCTTTGCACTGCTGTTGGCCTTACAACCAGTTTGGTCCAGGTTCGACTTCCTGCTGAGAATTGCCTTTCACCCCAGATATGCTGAATCAGAATCTACATTTTAACAAGATCACTTCAGAGAATCATAGTAAAATGTCAATTCAGGCTCAGTATATCAGGGGGTGGAAAGGCACATTTTCAGCAGGGAGTTGAACCAGTTCATCTGCTCAGAACATTTGTCACTGTATAAAACTTCTTTTTTGACAGATACTTTCACAAGTTCCCACCCAATGAACACAGGATTATTTGTTTCTTTGCTTGTTTGTCTTGGTTTGGAAGTGTATTTCTTTTTGGAATGTAGTAATAATTATATGAAAAAGCTTTACACCTACAAACCTATGTAGTGCTTGTTACATTCTGTGGGTGTTTACTTGCTGCTGAAGGTTACTGTCTATTGGTTTTTCAGTTAATCATTTCAGTCATATTCAGGATCCTGCACCTACATGGGTTAAACAAAGAGAAATGCTATGGCTGCTTTCATTCACTAAACAGCATCCATTGAGGACGGTCACAGCAGCTGGAGGATCAGTTGAATTGCTCCCAAATGATTCATTGTTGGATGGCCTCTTTCTTTCACATACTCCTTCCCTACCTCTGAGCCCAGTGGTCCCTGGTGAGGGGGAGCTGTTCTTTGGCAGTGGATATATATGAGTAGCTACACTCAAGCCATGGTATTTTCAATAACCTCACATGCATGCGAAAGCTGGACAGTGCATAAGGAAGACTGTAGAGGAATTGATGCTTTTGAATTATGATGTTGGAGGAGAATATTGAAAGTGCCATGGGCTGCCAAAAGAACAAATAGATCTGTGTTGGAAGAAGTGCAGCCAGAGTGCTCCTTGGAGGCCAGGATGGCCAAACTTCCTCTCTCATACTTAGGACATATTGTCAGGAGGGACTAGTCGCTGGAGAAGGATATCACGTTTGGTAAGGTGGAGGGTCAGAGAAATAGAGGAAGACCCCCAATGAGATGGATTGACAAAGTGGCAGCATCAATGGGCTCAAGTGTGGCAAAAATAGTGAGGTTGGCCCAGAATTGGGCAGTGTTTCGTTCTGTTGTGCATAGGGTTGCTATGAGTTGGTACCAATTTGTTACGACTCGGGCTGCGAACCTTAAGGTCAGCGGTTCGAAACTACCAGCTGCTACACGGGAGAAAGATGAGGCTTTCTACTCCCGTAAAGGTTTACGCCCTCGGAAACCCTGTACAGGGTCGCTATGGGTCGGAACCGACTCGACGGCACTTAACAACAACCACAACAACACTCTCCCTGTCCAAATAAGTTCTCAAGTTCTATTTGTAAAAACTTACCCTCTATCAATCAGTCTTGGAAACAAATACCATCAGAATACTCCTATGAAAATAGAAGATGGTGAAACTTCACTCATTTACTTTGGACACATCATCAGAAAAGGCTAATTGCTAGAAACGGCCCTCCTATTTTATAAAGTGGATATCCTGGTGTGGTGTTGTGGGTTCATGTGCTGGACTGCTAGGTCAGTTTGAACTGCAAGGTCAGTGGTTCAAGCCCACCAATCGCTCCTTGGAAACCCAATACAGGGTCTCTATGAGTCAGAACCGACTTGACAGCATTTAACAACAACAGCAGTAGCAATTTTATAAAGTAGAAGGGAACCCTTAGTAAGATGGCTTGGCCCAAGAGCTACAACAATGAACTCATGTATGCAAAGGAGAATGAAAATGGCAGAAGACCAGGCAATGTCGTATAGTTGATACATAGTTGTCACATAGTTGTCACAACAAAACTGTTAGTCAGGCTAGTCATCCTGTGTCTACTCTATTTCATTAAAGGCTAATCGCAGCTCTGAGAAAAAGATTAGATTATTGATCTTCACATATGTGTCAAATGGATTGACAGGATATATACATATGTACATTTGTGTGTGTGGTTTACATATGTATATACATAAATTGGAAATTCAAACCCACTAGCTACTCTAAGGGAAAAAGATGAGGCTTTCTGCTCCTTTAAAGTTACATAGTTTAGGAATGAGTTGGAATTGGCTTGTTGTTGCTAAGTGCTATTGAGTCAGTTCCGACCATAATGACCCTGTATAGGGTTTCCAAGGATCTCTGGTAGCGTAGTGGTTACAAATCGGGCTGCGAACTGCAAGGTCAGCAGTTCGAAACTATTAGCTGTTCCACAGGAGAAAGATGAGGTTTTCTGCTTCCATAAAGATGTACAGCCTTGGAAACCCTGTAGAGGGCTGCTATGAGTTGGAACCGACTCCATGGCACATAACAACAATAGGGTTTCCAAGGAGTGGCTGGTGAGTTTGAACCACTGACCTTGTGGTTAAAACCAACCTTGCAGTTCAGCACATGAACGCACAGTGACGGACTGCAAAGCCGTTTGAACTGCAAGGTTGGCAGTTCAAGCTCACCAGCTGCTCCTTGGAAACCCTCTATACAGGGTCGCTGTGGGTCAGAAATGACTCAACAGCACTTAGCAGCAACAAGAAGATACCTAAAGTTAGCACTGTAACTGTTGTTGTTGTTGTTAAGTGCCGTCGAGTCGGGTCCGACCCATAGCGACCCTGTACAGGGTTTTCAAGGGTGTAAATCTTTACGGGAGTAGAAAGCCTCATCTTTCTCCCGCAGAGTGGCTGGTAGTTTCGAACCGCTGACCTTAAGGTTCACGCACTGTAACTAGAATAGAGAATACTCCGGTCAGTTAGAATAGAGAATAACAATGTCAGTTCCATTCAGCTAATGTTTAATTTCAGACAAATCCTCCTAAAGCATGCACTAGGTGCCTTTCCACTCACTGTCTGTCCTAGAGTCTTCTCCACTTGGTGGGAAAGGGCACTATCCTCAGAGAAAACCCTCAAGCAATGTGAGGTGGGAACCACTTGGCACTGACCCAGCCTCTGCCCTCTGGTGGACACTTCTGGGAGGTATGCTGTACACTTTTTGAGGTCTTCTTGGAACTCAGGCCTTGTGTCTTCAGTGACCCTCCCCTCACACACCCTTATATTGACTTTTTCTCCTTCCATGTTCTCATTCACCTTGCCCCTCACTCCTGCTTCCAGTGGTCACTTCCTCAAGAAACTACCCCTCAAGTCCTCGTTTCAGGCTAATAGTGTCCAGTACACAATAAAACCCTCTGCCCTAGAGTCGATTCTGACCCTCTAGGATGGAGTAGAACTTCTCCATAGAGTTTCTGACACTATAAATCTATGGAAGCAGAGTATCTCATGTTTCTCCCTGGGAGCTGCTGGTGGGTTCTGCTATTAGCAGCCCAGTGCTTTCCAGGGCTTCTGGTGCACAATAGATTCTCAATAGATGTGAGACCCCCTGTCCCATTCTCCTTCCCGTTGTAAGAACAAAGACACTGAGACTCAAGGACGAAGAGTAATTTGTTGGATCGGGGCCACACAGCCTGCAAGGGACTGAGAGAAGCTGCAAACCCAAGCTTCCTTCTGGGGCTTTCTATCTCAAAACTGCCTGTGGCTAGGTCCTGAGCAAACCAACGAGGACCCCTAGTGGCATGAACAGGGTGGACACATGAGAACTGAAAGCAGTCCATTTGGTCTGAAACCTTTCATAAGGGAGGTGTGGGGTCAATTGAAGCTCAATCTGGCAAGTTGGAGACAAGGCTCCACCAAGGGTGGTCCTAAAACTGCGGGTGCTGCCTCAAAAGATGGCATCTCTTTCCTGTTGAAGACCGAGGAGTCTTTTATGTTTTTTCCTCTGAATCTTCTAGGTCCCTTTGCTGGATTGAACAGTTTCTAACCTCTCAGGAATCAAATATTTGTGTAATTTGTCGTTTTCTGAAGTGAGGGTGATACCTGTCTTCCACATGATATATCAGTGAAGGGTGGAGAGTGAAGATGGAGTCAATATCAAAATGAGGTTCAGCTTGCAATACTTTAGCTCAGTACCCAACCTTCCTGATGTTGGAACTTTCTATAAACCGAAGTGGGCACAGAAGCCCACAAACTGCTAACTTGCAGCAAACTTGAGAAAGTGGAAGTATTATTCCTGTTTCTTTCACAAACCCTTGAAAGTTGCAAACCCTCATTGAAGACGTGTTTAATGGTGTTTCTGTTATCAACAGGAGTCCCTGCACCCTACAAATGCTTAAGGACTCAGCTATTGACCAAAAAGTTAGCGGTTCCACCAACCCAGAAACGACTCTGAAGAAAATTCTGGTGATCTACTTCTGAAACCTCAGTCACTGAAAGACCTATCTATGGAGCACAATTCTACTTTGACATACACATGGTCTCCATTTGTTGGAAATGACTCAACAGAAGCTAGTTTGATTTGTTTGTTTTTTTTTTTTTGCTTCCAGCATGCTCGTGTCCTTCAGCCTCCATGAAGTCAAACTTACAGATCTTAAAGGATGACCTATCACCTGTTATAACAACATCTCTTGAAGGCATGGGTCCTGTTTCCAACAGTGTCACATGCTACTTCCAAGGAGTAGCTACTTGGGTATATGAAGGCATTATTCTGGACAGACTTCGTCAAGGACTATAGGAGGTTGCTCAGTGGTGAGCAAGCAGCTGGAGCAGGTAGAGCGCAGTGAAAGATCACAAACTCAGGAGTAGAGCCCATGAGTGCTGGACCAGCCTGACTCCTGGAGACGGAATGACAAGGAGCTGGGACTGGGCTTCCCTTAGTCTTTTTCTTCTGGCTGGTGAAGCCACTTTCCTCTCCTTTATCGCTCCCTGCCTAAGGCCTGGACCGAATGTCAGGGTCACAGATTCCTCCTATATGCAGGCAATCTCTGCCAATCCCTAAGGCTGCCTGCTTAGAAGGAAGACTACTCCAAGACAGATAACTTGGGGTAAGCATAAAAACAAAATAAGCTAAGTGCAAAGAGCAGATATGAAACAGATTTTTTTCAGGACTCCAACTGTGGGAGATATTATAAGCAAAACAGATTTCATATGGAAGACATTGACAAGGAATAAACATAGACCCCAAAGCTAGCATTTTCAAGGATTTGCTTCTTTGAACATAAGCGTTTAGGGGAGGGAAAAAAAAAAAGTTCACATACGTATCAAACACTGGACAGCAAAATCTCTTCCCCCTTCCCAAATGGCAAAGGCAGATCAAACCTAGGTATAGGTTACCTGTATTTGCAAGAACTGCTTCAAAAATCCCATTTCAATTTGTTATCATAGCATGTGCTGCCCTAGCTTTCTAATCTATGTCAGAAGCTCAAAGGTTAAAGAGACTTGGCTGAATTTATCTTAAGATATATCCTTTGTTCTGATTCAATCATTTATTTGAATTTAATATTTTAAAGGACACTTCAAACAGACTTTACAAAGCCCTGCTATCTTCAGGTCCATATTTATAATTTAATATTTAACTGGGGAGATTTGTCAAAACCCTTAAGAATTAATGGTTGCAAACTTGTAGAGTTAAAAGGTTTGTGGAGGGAACCCTTTGCTAACCACAGGAAGATGATATCCCTGCAGACTGGGTCACCATAATATGAAAAAACATTCAGGGGTCTAGTGGCCTGGTGGGTCATTTACGTAGAAAGACCAGGAAGTGCAATTGTCCTTAGATAAATATTGTGTTTTACTTCTAACTGTAATGTTTGGCTTGTGTCTTAAAAAGGCAGGAGAAAGGAAGAGCAAAACAACTGGAAACAAAATTGTAAACCAACTGTGATTTCAGGGTTTCTACAAATATCCAGGGGAGAGTTAGTTGTCTTAGGGACCTGGATACATCCAAACAAATCGAAATACATTTCTGCTTGAAAGATCCTAAGACCCAGGCAAAAATACTTTTTAATCTTCAGAAGTCATGGATGGTGTCCATAGGCCGATGTTGCCAAATGTGAAGAAAAACATTAAAAGCCTAAGCCACAAGGTCGACAGTTCAAACCCACCAGCTGTTCCTTGGAAACCCTATACAGGGTCACCATGAGTTGGAACAGATTCCATGGCACTTTAACAACAACAACAATAAACCACAATGCAGACTGTTCAAGTTCACCAGTTGCTCTTCGGAAACCCTACACAGGGTCGCTATGAGTCGGAACCAACCCAACGACACCTAACAACAGCAACAGCAAACATTGTAAGGAGTCCCTGGTTAGTACCAGTGGTGAAGTGGTCAGCAGCTAACCAAAAGGTTTGAGTGCCTCTGGAAGTACCTCAGAAGAAAGGTCTGGCAATCTACTTCCCCAAAACCAGTCACTGGGGTACAGTTCTTCTCAGATGCACATGGAGTCACTGTGAGTCATAGTAACTCAAGGGAAACTGGTTAATGATCTATAGGAGGGGGCTTCAAAAAGTTCATGGAAAAATTACATGGTCTTTTAATTACATGTTTTCCATGAACTTTTTGAAGCCCCCTCATATTTATAAGTGATAGGGTCATGTCAAACACAGAAATATCCAAATAAACAACTGATGATTTACGGAGTTGTTTTTTCCCATATTTATGTGTTCTGTGTACCTGCAAGGCTCGTGGGTTGGACTTTTCGTAGCGCTTAGTGTGTTTTACAGTGGCACAATATTTTGATTCAATGTCCCAACTTTGCAAATCCACATGAAAATAAAAATAGGTGAAGATCTGGCAGCTGCAGGAATGTCAGAGAATACATTCAAGACAGAGTGCCAAGTCCAGACTGAGGAAAGGAATACCTAGGCTGCAATTTCTGGCAGCAGGACACGCATTCCTAGGAAGAAGGCAAATCACAGCAAAGTCCCACAGAGCGCCTCGAACTTTGTAGAGTTGGCTTGAAATGTCCTTTAAAATGTTGTTGTTGTGCGCTGTGGAGTCGGTTCCAACTCATAGCGACCATCTACAGGGTTTCTGAGGCTGCAAATCTTTATGGGAGCAGAAAGCCTCATCTTTCTCCCGCGGAACAGCTGGTAGTTTCAAACTGCTGACCTTGCAGTTCGCAGCCCGATTCGTAACCCAACAAATATTACAGTCAAATAAACGATTGAATCAAAGCTAAGGATATGTCTTAAGGCAAATTCAGCCAAGTCTTATGGACTGGGGCCAAGTGATAACACAGTTTGCTCTGGGTCATTAACCCTCCCTAAGAAATTGGTGGTTTGAATCCAACCAGTGGTGATGTGGGAAAAGATCTGTCCATCTGTTTTCATACAGATCTCAGAAACAGTTATGCTCAGTAACACTTGGGGTTGTCATGAGTCAAAAGCAATTTAATGACAATGGATTTAGATTTTGGGGGAGGAAGCATAAAGATGTATTAGGAGCTAACTTCAAGTTGGTGCAGCCATAAATGACTCCCATAGAACAATGAAGGGCTATGCCTCGCCCCCCACCTCTCATTGGGCCCCTAGGCAAGAGTGAGCCACACAGCAGTCAATAGGAAGACAAGATAGATGTTGAGGGCTCAGGAGGTGTGGGTGGGGTTGACAATGAGCACCCTCAGAGGATGCCAGAGCAGGACACAGGTGTCAGAGCCAGGTACTAAGTGAGACAAAGAAGAGAACCATGGCACGCCTTCTCTCTTCTAAAGCATTTGGAAGCTTCATCTGCCATAATGAAAACACAAGCTTCTCATTCTTTTTTGTCGGGACATAAATACTGTTAAGAAGGGCCCGTCTGCAAAATTGCTGATTTAAGCCATTGTAATTAAACAATCATCTATCTCCACCTTCAAAGGTGAAAATTCAGCAGACAATGAAAAGATGCACTTGACCAAAAGAAGTGCCAAAGTAGGATTCTCAAAATAATAGCGATTTTTACGTCAAGAAGCTTTTTTTAAATTGCATTTTCACCATTGCATTGTATGTGCTGTGTGTTTCAGCATCAGCTCTGCCAACGGAGAATCTGCTTCTAAGAGAGGATGCTTTCCGATGGAAAACATGATTCCCAAATATAAAAGTGCACATAAAGTAGTGAAGTAGCAGAATAGTAAGTGCAGAAAACACTTGAGAAAGCACTGAGGAATATTCCTATGAACTTAATTAGTGGATTTACAGACCAGCTTCAAAACTTCTCCCAGAATTCAGGGTTAGAAACAAATACAGAAAATATGATATGCACAAAGATGAGGGACTGATGCAACATGAGTATGATAGAAAGAATAAAATATGAGACTAGAAATGAACAGGACACAAAATTATTTTGTAAGCAACAGCAATTTCTCAGTTTTAAAAAATGCAATGTGAATATTTGAGTTTTATGAATCCATTACACATGATATTGAAGAACATGCACACACATTGTAGTTAATTCTTTATATTTGAAAGGTACATTTAAAAAGTTCTGTACATACTCAGATCTGTGACTTAAAAAATAATCCACTAAGGAAGAGAAATTAGATTAAAATTAAAAGCCAAAAAAGCAGCTGAGATGTGTATATAGAGCAATGTTAAAAAAAACCCTAAAAGTCCATTCTCTGCCATTCATATTTGAAGGCAGGAGAAAGATTTCTGACATGCAAGAAATAAAATTATTATCATCCACATACCTTTTATGAAAATATCCTCAAAGATATTGTTTAAGTTAATTGAGAAATATACCATATAAATAAATGCATGTAAAATGTTGTTTTGTAAACTAATGGTGAACATTAAAAACAGAAAAAAATCAGAGTTCAGAGTTCAGCAATTGCTAATGTTGTTGTAAATGATGCAAGTGTCAAGCGTCATTCTTAAAAGAAGAGATACAAATTATATTCAAGAAATGAATTTAAAAAAAAAACCTTTTATTTAAACATAAACTGAGAATTCAAAACGAGATATCTTAAAAGCAGCAATTCTTACTCTCACAGGAAATTTGTGGTTATTGTTGAGTGCAATTTGAGTAGGTCCCAACTCATAGTGACCCTGAATAGTGTGTCCAAGAAGCGGCTGGTAGGTTTGAATTGTCAGCCTTATGGTTCAAACTGACCTTGCAGTCCAGTACTTATCATACAGTACCTCATCCACAAGAAAGCATGGTGGTGGTGGTGGTGGCGTGCTGTGGAGTCAGTTCTGACTCATAATGACGTTATATAGGGTTTCCAAGACTGTACATCTTTGCCAGAACAGAAAACCTCATCTTTCTCCTTCGAAACGCTGGTAGTTTCGAACTGCTGACCTTGAGGTTAGCAGCCTGACTCACAACCACTATGCTACCAAAGCTCCTTACAGGAAAGTATGTTGTTGTTGTTGTGAAGTGCTGTCGAGTCAGTTCCGACCAACAGTGACCCTGTATAGGGTTTCCAAGGAGCAGCTGGTTAGCTTGAACCACCGACCTTGCAGTTCAAATGACTTTACAGTCTGGCGCATTAGCCCACAGTGCCACACCAGGACTCCAAGTATAGGTAGGGAAATTAACAGAAACTGATTAAATTCTAATACTGATAGAGAAAGTCTGATTTAAATATTTTCAATGTAAACACAATGGCTCCTGTTATTGTTGTTGTTAAGCACCATTGAGTCAATTCCGACCCATAATGACCTTGTTTAGGGTTTCCAAGGAGTGTCTGGTGAGCTTGAACTGCCGACCTTGCAGTTCAAATGACTTTGCAGTCTGACGCATTAGCCCACAGTGCCACATTAGGACTCCTAGGCACAATAAATATAGAATTTTCATATCATGAGTTGAAGAGGTATAAGTAGCAAGGACAACAAAGAAAGAGGGAAGATTAAAAACATAAATAGGATGACAATCATCCTATTTTGTTGTTAAGTGCTGTCAAGTTGGGTCGATTCTGACTCAAGGTATCCTATGCACAACAAAATGAAACACTGCTCAGTCCTGCTTCATTCTGACAATTGTTGCTATGCTTCAGCCCACTGCTGTTGTCACTGTGCCAATCCATCTCATTGGAGGTTTTCTTCTTTTTCGCTGACCCTCCATTTTATCTTATCCAGGGACTGGTCCATCCTGATAATATGTCCAAAGTATGAGAGACAAAGTCTGGCCATCCTGGCTTCTAAGGAGTATTCTGGTTGTACTTCTTCCAACACAGATTTGTTTGCTCTTCTAGAAGTCCATGGTATCTTTAATATTCTTCTCCAACATCATAACTCAAATGCATCACTTCTTTTACAGTCATCTTTATTCTTCGTCCAACTTTCACACGCACATGTGACTATTAAAAATACCATGACTTGGGTCAGGCACCCTTTAGTCCTCAAACTGACATCTTTGTTCTAGAACATTTTACAGGGTCTTGTGCAGAAGATTTGCTTAATGCAATATTTCATTTGATTTCTTTGCTGCTGCTTGCATGAGTGTTGATGGTGGATCCAAGCAAAATGAAGTCTTTGACAACTTCAATATTTTCTCCATTTATCATGATGTTATTTATTGGTCCATTTGTGAAGATTTTTGTTGCCTTTACATTGAGGTGCAACTCATACTGAAGGCTGTGGTCTTTGATCTTCATCAGTAAATATGTTAAGTCCTCTTCACTTTCAGCAAGCAAGGTTCTATCATTTGCATATTGCAGGTTGTTAATGAGTCTTTCTCCAATCCTGAGGCTACATTATTCTTCATATAATACAACTTTTTAATTATTTGCTTAGTATACAGATTGAGTAAGTATGGTGAATAAACACAACCCTAGAGTACACCTTTCCCAATATATAGACACTTACATAAAAAAGGAAGTTTAAGAACAATCCAACGTGGTCCATAAATAGGACTGATTGAAGAAATTAGAGAATGTCCACAGAACTGGATATTTATTTTGTAGTTTTGTAAAATAGATACCAATAAGTGACATTGGAGAAGCTGATTCCACTTTTGTTAAACAAGCAGCACCTGTTGCCATTGAGTTGGTTCTGAATCATGGCAGCCCCGTGCATGTTATTATATCTCTCAGAAGCATATCACTGGGCCTTTCTTCTGAAGAACTTCGAGGTAGACTTGAGCCTTCAACCTTATACTGAGCAGCTGAGCACAGTTAGCTGTCTGAACCACCCAGAGACTCCTGTTAAACAAAGACTGAGCAGTATTCAAAGTATTTGCCAGCCTATACAACAAGGGTTTGACCAACCAGAATGAGCCTTAAATACCTAGCAGAGCAACATCAGTGCAAACATCTGGAATTTCAGACATCTCCATAAAGGAGTATCACATATGCCATCACTTAACAGCTCCAGATAAAGTTGTAGATAAATATCTGAAAGGGTATACTCTAAAATGTTTACATTATAAGATTAAGGGTGGCTTCTATGTTTCTTTATGTTTAAGTATGTGAAATAATATTCATTAAAAGAGGCATGGTTTTCAAATTGCTTTTCTTGGAACCCTAAAGTATTTCTCCTTAGAGCCAGCGGTTCGGGTTTTCAGAAGAGGCAGCTAAAGTATGGATGTGCAGAACAAAAGCTTGCTATAAATGGGCATTTGGTCCTTTTTGAGAGCTGGAATACTCAACTTCAACTCAATAGCTCCATCTTTTAAGTGTAGCTGATGGCCAAGTAAAACACGGCCAGAATTAAAACCAAATTCAATCATATTGTAATCTGAGACATGGGTTAAGAAAAATAATCTATGGAAAACATCTTGGTTCTCTCTAGCTAAAGATGAGTTACAAATGCAGCATCCCTATTGCAAGGCACGTTGCTGTTGCTAGTCGCTGTCTGAAAACACACATTTCTGATTCTATCCATAATGGGTTCATAAACTTTTTATTAATGGCATTTGTTTTTCTGTCTCAGATGGAATTTTGAGGGTTCAGTTCTCCAGGTTTTAAGCTGTACCCTTTTGTAGTCTTAAAATCTGCAGCACTATTCAATTCTATCAGTCTGATTATGACCTAAGATCATCAACACTCTCTTATTCTCACATTAAGTAAATAATCAGCTCAGCTCTCCAATTTGGGTCCTGAAGAGTGGAGCCATATGCCCTGCAGAGTGAAAGGAAAGGAGTCTCCCACACACATAAACTCACAGAAGGTCCTTGAACGCCTTTCCTAAGACTGTTTCTAGACCAGCAGGTTGGAGGGCTCGCTGGAGAATTGTTAATCATCTAGCACAAGTCGTGGAATGCTCCAAAATATGTTTATTTTCCTTTTTCCTTGAGAAAATAATCTCCAAATTGTGATCAGATCAAAATAGAGAATCAGGGAAGTGAGATGCAATAGGGACTGTCAAAGGCATACGAAACATCAATAAGCACTCATTGTGCACAGATTACCTGCTGCATTGTATGCATTAACAAGATAGATTCCAAGAGATGTTATCAGCTGGAAACTATCAGCCATTCCA
>NW_006408524.1:19805543-19806472 GCF_000296735.1 Chrysochloris asiatica
TGCATACATTTTAATAATAGTTGTATTAACTGGTCTTCCTTAAAGGCATATGGATAGTTTTCTATCACAGACAGCATTGTATTTCAACACAGATCTTGATATATTCTTTTTGATGATGAATGCAACACCATTCCTTTTCAATTTGTCATTCCTGGCATAGAAAACCATGTGATTTTCCAATTCAGAATGACCAATACCAATCCATTTCAGCTCACTAATGTCTAGGGAATCAATGTTTATGCATTCCATTTGATTTTGACCATTTCCAATTTTCCTAGATTCATACTTCATACATTCCATATTTTTCTTATTAATGGATATGTACAGCTATTTCTATTCATTTTGAGTTGTGCCCCATCAGCAAATGAAGGTCCTAAGAGCTCTACTCTATTTGTATCATCACAGTCAACTCTATTTTGAGGAGGCAGCTCTTCCCCAGTCACATTTTGATTGCCTTCCAAAGTAAGGAACTCATCTTCTGTATCTGACAATATTCTTGTGCTTTTTTTAAAATCATATTTCAATTTTCAATATTCTGGTGTTGACAGTGTTCCACTGCTATTCATAAGGCTTTCAGTGACTAAATATTCGGAAGTAGTCTATCTTTCCTTCTTCCTAGTCTGTCTTAGTCGGGAAGCTCAGTTGAAACCTATTTACCATGTGATCCTGCTGATATTTAAAATATCCATGGCATAGCTTCCAAAATCACAGTAACATGCATGCCAACACAGTGTTACTAAATGACAGACGAGTGGAGGTGGAAACCTTATTCACTATGAATTGGAACTGACTCAAAGAAATTTAACAACAACAAGGCTAAACTCTGGTAGTGTTGTGGGTTATGCATTGGGCTGTTAATGGCAAGGTCAACAGTTCAAATCCACCAGCCTCTCTGAGGGAGAACAATGAGGCTTTCTGCTTCTGTAAAG
>NW_006408524.1:19821003-19836212 GCF_000296735.1 Chrysochloris asiatica
CTGAAATGGAGCCAGAGATGATGACGTGGAGCGATGGAGCAGCTGGAGACTTTAGATCCAGAGGGGAGAGCGACCTTGTGTTGAAGACCTGGGGGGCACAGGGGAAGGATTGCATGGAGGGGATTGTAACCATGGCAATGAGATGATATACGATAGAATGAATGTAAGACTGATGTTCTCCCATGTAAACTATCACATAATTTACAATAAAACATTTAAGAAAAAAAAAAATGTTTCCCCACCCCTGCTTTAGAGGGTCATTATGAGTCAAAATTGATTCCATAACTCACAGTAGATGTAAGATAAGCACTCGACTGCTAACTGCACTCTAGGTTAAGCATGAAATGCTAACCAAAAGGTTGGTGGTTCAAATCCACCAGCCGTTCCCTTGAATATGCTGTACAGGGTCACTGTGAGTCAGAACCAACTTGACAACACTTAACAACAACAGCAAATTAATTAATAAACTACAAGTTATGGGATACAAAGATACAAATACAAAACACCATCAAACAAAAAAATCAAATCTAGAATTTGATATTGTTGCGGTCTGTTGCTGTTGTTAGTTGTCAATGGGTTAGCTCGACTCATGTGTAACAAAATGAAACAAAGTCCAATCCTGCCTTATCTTCATAATCATTGGTATGTTTCGGCCACTGTTTTGGCTATTCAGTTATTACATTTTGGAGGCACTATTCAGGAAGATCTAAGGAGCTCTGGTAGCGTGGTGGCTATAAATTGGCCTACTAATCTCAAGGGTCAGCAGTTCGAAACTACCAGCTTTTCCACAGGAGAAAGATGAGGCTTTCTGCTTCCATAAAGGTTTACAGCCTCGGAAACGCTATACAGGGTTGCTATGAGTCGGAACTGACTCCAAGGCACACTATCACCACCACCATTCAGGAAGTCTATTGTGGAAGAACAATCAAAGATCTGAGAAGAGTGAGATGATTTACACAAGGTCAGCCCATTCTCCAGGAGAGATTGAGAAACAGAGATTGTATAGGCTCAGGCTGAGGTTGGGCCAAAGTTCAAGGTCCTGGGAGAAGGCAAAATGCTTCACCAAAGCATTTTGATTAGCAAGCTCTGTTTCTGACTGCTACAGTGGGGACAAGAAGTTCAGTTTATCATCTGTGAGACAAAGCATGGAAATCTGGAAAGTTTGTGTCTGACCTTATCATTGGTAAACAGGAGGGACAACCCACCACCACTCCTTGGAAACCCTATATAGGATCAGTATGAGTCAGAACTGACTCCACAGCAGTTAACATCAATATTTATAAACACAGTTACTCTCTTTGGCAGGATATACAGGAATTAGTTATTGCCACTAAGGAGTGGAACAAGGTGACAAACATTTATTGAACACTTTGTGAGTCGTCTAAATTTTATACTGTATCTGTATGTATTGCTTATTCTAATTTTTCAGAGATTCAAAAGTAAAGAAGTTTTACAAATAATATGAAAAGATGGGCTTTTCCTAAGGCCACGTAAAGAGCAGTTGTGGGCTGGCTTAGGTGTTGAACTGCCAAACTATTGTGCTCAACCACCCTGATGCTCCTGGTGAGCCTATTCCTCCTTTTGTCACAGGTGAAGAAACTGAGACTCCATGTGACTAAGAAGCTTGCCTACATTTACAAAGCCAGTAAATGTGAGCCAGTGCTGGACTACAATATGCCCAACCATGATGACAGTAGTTTCCTCTTTGTTATACCCAACATCAAATCCCATGTAAGGAAAGCACAGTGGAGAGGAAAAGTTAAGTGGAGAAGTTAAAGTCAAAACCACTAGTTGAGAAGAAGAAAATGAAGGGACCTAAAATAAGTGAGGATTTAAGGCCATCGTGCTTTCTCTCCTCTCACTCAATGAATATCATTTGGGACCTATTCAACAAGGACAATGCCGTATATGAGTAACAGTTATTGTCACCAAAACTAGACTTGAGGTTCTTGAAGGCTGCAGCCATTCGTTTATTTACTAAGTCAATCAGCAAATATTTACAGAATGTTCTATCATGACTAGCTACTGGGAACACAAAAGTGAATCAGATATAACCTCATTACCTCAAAGAGTTTGGTCTAATTAAGTGAAATCATTGTTCCCTGTGTGTGGCACTTTAGGAAAAGCACCAGACTTGTAACCAAAAGATCAATTGTTTGAACCCATTGGCTGTTCCTCGGAAACCCTGTATAGGGTCCTTATGAGTGGTAACTGACTTGATGGCACATAGCCACAACAACAAGAACAGCAGCAGTATTTCCTGTATCTCACCCACACATCGCTTGGATTCCTTAGAGTGAGTAACTGGGACTCTAGTAGGACCTTATAAGAATTTAGAGAATAAGTAAATTTGCGTGCATGCCAGTTCTAGAGATTGTGGAAGGCAGTCTCTTCTTCAGCCAGGGCCTCTTTACCACTCCCCTCTCCAAGAATCCCGCATAATGTTGTGGGATGTCATCAAGTCCATTCTGTCTCATAGGGACCTCTTGTGAGAACTGCCCTAGGCTGTAATCTTTACTGAAGCAGATTGCCCAGTCTTTTCTCCAGTGGAGCCACTGGTGAGTTTGAACTGTCAACCTTTCAGTTAGCAGTCCAGCATTTTAACCATTGCTCCACTAGGGCTTCCTCTCCTCATGTGATTGCTTCAATGGTCCTCTGAAGCTCAACAATAAAACTTTTCATTCAAAGACATGGAAGGCGAGATACTAACTTGGGCTAACAACAGCAACAACGGCCTGAAGACATTTGATCTTTAGCTATCCTGTTCCGGCAAAGGACTGTGATTCCCTCTCTTCTATATTCTCATTTTATTTATAAGTGTTTTGCTGCAAAGTGGGTGAACTGCCGAGCTCCATGTCACAGCCTGTAGCACAGCAAACTGGCTTTTTTCTGAAGCTCATAATGTGATAATTAAATTGCTAACAGGCACCTTAGTGATGGCATTTGCTGAGGATGTGAGAGCCCTCTCACAATTGCACCTTTCTGTAAGGGACTCGTCAGTGGCGGAGACATCAGCTGAAGGTTTCTTTCTTTCTTTCTTCTTCTTTTTTTCTTCCATGAGTACATTAAATTTTTATGTGGAGTGAAATGGGACAGGACTTGTTTCCCTTCCACTGCACAATGATTTATTACCCAAAAAAGACCACAGAACTAATTAGCAGAGTAATTAATTAATATAAATTTGCATATTTGCATTTGCAATTAGTGCAGCCGACTGATTAGTCTGAAAATGAGAAGTTTGACTCATTAGATGTTAGTGTCTGCTGGACCAGAAAGCTGCTGCCAGATGAGGCGGAAAAGGGTAGAATAAGCATGTGTGTTTCTTTTGTTAGAAGAATGGGGAATATGCTCAAATATCTGGGGCCAGCCATCAGGGTTTGCCATTTAAAAAATAATAATAAATTATTTGCTTCCATTTGTGTTAGTCAATGTTCCTTGCCCTTTTGCCTACAGCAAGTTAATCCAACCAACCCTGGGAGCCACTGCGTCCCTTAGACTGAGTCCCTCCTATTCCCTAATGGCAGAGGGGTGTGTGTTGTCTGTGGGCAAGCAGAAAATCTGTCCTGCTTTGATGTCCCAGGAATTTGACTCCTGCACCCAATTCAGTGGTTCTGTCAAAACCGTTCTCTTGTGCTGAGGAGAATCCGCTGGGGACTTGCTAAGTACACTACCTTCCCTTCAGTGGCTGCTTCTAGTTGAATCTCTTTGTTCTTTCAGCTGATTACTGAGCTCCCTTCTCTACTACCCTGTTGACTGAGTGGAGCCTTTTTTGCTGAATGGCACAAGGCAAAGCAACTATCAATATATGCCCAGACACACAGACACATAGACGTCTACTAACAGACATTTAAGTACTCATGAGAAGACAGTGAGTTGGCTCAAAATTCTTCTGTGAGTTTAAGTCAACAGAAAGAATAAGAAATGGTATCTTGGCTGACCTAACCAAATCCACGTTCAGAGAATGGATATACATTGTACCAGGTAAAAGTCTGACTTGGCATGAATGTTTTCTTTAATAACCAGGGATTCAACAAGGACAATACTGTATATAAGTAACCATTATTTTCACTCAAATAATTTTATTTCCCTGTTGACTTGACTGTGTCAAGTCAAAAGCAAAACAAAATGATTACACTGGTTTTTGTTTTTTTTTTTAATTCTTTCTGAAACCAAAATTATTTCTATATCGTTTCCTTGATGTAGATACAATAGTTCCTGGGCATTATCTTTTATGGATGCTAAAGGAATTTCTGAAAATGTATCTTATTGACACAATCCTATGTATTTTTCTGCATTTGGAAAATGACCACTGAAGTTTGTGAAAGTATGAACTGGCGCGATCCGTGCAATTCGTTATGCTTTGGGTCAATGCTTACCATCAGAATCTGGAGAAATTCTAGAAAGAAGATATACAAGAACCTGTTCTTGTCTTAAAACATCAGAGATGTCCTTTATTCATTGTTCCATCCTTTGCATTATGTTTTCCAGGTTCAAATAACATTAAATGACTCCCCACCACTATTAAATCTTATGCTAGTGTCTCTGGATTGCATAATTACAGGCAGGACCATTTCTAGAGAGGTCCTTGAAACCTATCTCATACCTCACATCTCCAACATTGGGCACAGAGCAATTTCCTTCCGCCATCATTTGTGCTCAGGACCCTTACACACAGCTTCCCAGTATTACAATCATTTTCTTCATAGCCTCGCCTCACTTTTTAAACATAGTTGCTGACAATGCTAAATTTAAGCCAAACCTTGTGATGCTGGAAAACAGCAATGGTTAAAGATCTCTTCCACACTCTATGGGCTCAAGAAAACAGCTAGCTGTCATTCCTGTGTGACTTAGAAGAGACTGAGGGATGTCCCTCCTGTTTACCAATGATAAGGTCCTACACAAACTCTCCAGATCTCCATGCTTTGTCTCACAAATGATAAACTGAACTGTATCAGTCAGAAACGCAGAGCTTGCTAATCAAAATGCTGGTAGTTTTGAACGGCTGACCTTGAGGTTAGTAGGCCGACTTGTAGCCACCACACTACCAGAGCTCTTTAGATCTTCCTGAATAGTGCCTCCAAAATGTAATAACTGAATAGCCAAAACAGTGAGCTCAAACATACAAATGATCCTGAAGACAGGGCAGAACTGGGCTTTGTTTCATTTTGTTACACACAAGTCGAGCTGACCCAATGACAACTAACAACAGCAACAGACCGCAACAACATCAAATTCTAGATTTGATTATTTCTGACAGTGTCTTATATTTGTATCTTTGTATCCCATAACTCATAGTTTATTAATTAACTTGTTATTGTTGTTAAGTGTTGTCAAGTTGGTTCTGACTCATAGTGACACTGTACAGCATTTCCAGGGGAGCAGCTGGTGGATTTGAACCACCAACCTTTGGTTAGTACTTCATGCTTAACCTACAGTGCTACACCAGGATTCCAGTTAATGAGTTGTTGCTGTTAAGTGTCGTCGAGTCGGTTACAACTCATAGTGACCTTGTATAGGGTTTCTGAGAAGCAGCTGATGGTTTTGAAACACTGGTCTTGTGGTTAGCAGCTCAGTGTTTATCCTACACCATCACACCATAAACTACTGCTTATTAAATCAGTGTAGGAATTAATTAGTAAAGGAATTTAGGGTTTGAGTATAAAATAACCTCATTTGAGATCTGACTAACCTGTCCCTCCCAAAAAATGTTAAAAAATGGCAAAATATACAAAATCCAACCAAGTAAAACAAAAGAAAATATAATGCTCAGCACATCAGTATAATCCCCAGCTGAAACAGCTGCAACAGTTAATGTGCTCATTGGTGGTCAAATTCACTTATAAGAAATGCAGAAGAAAGTCCTGGCAATCTCCTTCTAAAGCCATTGAAAACCTTACTTCTTTCTAGAAGAGACTTCTACTCTCACTCACATGGTGCAACCCAATGAATTGAAATCGATTCATTAGCAACTGGCTTAGCATTTCATTTATCTTGTTTTTGCCTAGCTTGGTACTTCGAGCGGACTCTCTTATATCTAATTGGTATTCAAATGACACTGAAAATTGAATTCTTTGTCCTTTTATGAAAACCAAAAGACATTGTTTACTGTTCACAAATAAGCAAAACAGTAAAATGTAAACAAGTAGCCTGAACATATGTTTAAGCTCAACCCAATGACACAATTTAACTAGTTCTAAAAAATGAGAGTCGATAAGCAGGATTCAAAACAAATGTTTAAAATTTTAGTGATACGACAAATGGGGTATTTGAACTCACACTCAAATGAAACAGTCTTTATTTTGATCAGTTATCAGATATTAATATCTTTGCTGTCATTTGGCTGTAGGATAAGTGAAGGAGTGCACGGTCTGTTTGGACCACAAGGTCAGTGGTTCAAACCCACCAGTCACTCCTTGGAAATGCTTATACAAGATAGCTATGAATTGGAACTGAGTCAAGGGCACTTAACAGCAATAACAACATACAAGTAGCAGCTTTCTTTATCAGGTTTTAGTGAACATTATATCCCCTTCCTCCAACCTATTATCCTCAAGAATGCCTATAATGTGGCAACATTTTATGAAGGTAAAATACAATTTCATAAGATCACTTGTAACTTTGTTTAGACCTTAAACTTTTACTGTCCTCCCATTTCCTAAAAAACACTTGGAGGAAATTCCAGGTTATAACCCTTTTTTTACTTCTGCAAAATTTCACATTCAAATAACTCTACTGGTAATCGCTCACTCATTTATTTGTTGGTCTGTTTGTTTAAAATTTACTCTCTACTTACTTCCAAGAAGATCTGAGGTAACAAATGAGTTGAGCTTGTTTATATCCTTTGCAAAGCAATTCACCATCTAAAAAGATATATTTGCTTTCCATAAACTGCATAGTTTATTTTCTAGAAATGTATCACAGATATATTAAGAGGATACCAGCAATGGTTATGGATGGCAATGCCTTCTGTCTCTTATCACTGGAATAGAGGAAAAACAAAGTAATATCTCAGAGCATGTACAGTAAGAATAGCTATAATTGTCCATTCCACTTTTGCTTGTTGAGGAAACAAAGAGTAATTTCTATACTTCTCTGAAACATAAATGAGAACTTGCTTATTGCTGTCGTGGTGGGGGTGGGGGTGCTGTGGAGTCAGTTCCGGTGCGTAGTGACCCCGTATAGGCTTTTACCTGAGCAAAAAGCCTCATCTTTCTCCCGCAGAATGGCTGGTAGTTTCGAACTGGCTTTTTGCTGTGGTCATCTCCATATTGGACATGAAAATTTGAAGAACCCTTTCACTATGGCTGTTCTAACAGCATACACTTGTTTTGTGTGCTGGGCTTCTTGTTTAATTTCCTATGTGACGCTGTGGGTTAATGTGCTGGACTGCAAGGTTGCCTTGAACTGCCAGGTCAGTGGTTCATGCTCACCAGTTACTCCTTGGAAGCCCTTTGCATGGTTGCTGTGAGTTCCAGTAACAGCTGAAACTTTTTTGTGACCCTGTAACTTGAACACTGATTTTTTTCCCCCTTTTTTAAAGAATCATTCCAGATCATTAGTCCATTAGGTGAATTAAACACTTCAGCTATTTTAGTAAAACACATTGAAGCTTTTAACATTTCAAGACGCAGGAGGTGTGTGTGCCCCGTGTAGGACCCAAGTCTTTAGCAACTTCATGTTTCTACGGCTTATGCTTCCCAGAAACACTCCCTGACAGGCAGGATCCTATGATCACAGACCTTTAACATTTAAAATAGTATTTTGTGAATTCATCCTCTCTCTGTCTTTCACAAACTATAAGGTTTAATAGCAATTAACACTAGACCACAGCACTTTCAAATTAACGATAGCCCTGCCAGTTCTAATTGGTATTCTAATTAGCCCAACCAATTCAACTAATTAAGAACATTAAACTTTTTAACAAAGGCTATCTTGCTTTGTGTGTTGTAAAATGGAATTTCAGAGGGGTGAAGGTGGGGGGGCGGGTGGGGAGAGGGGGCAAGAACAGCCTGGATTTCCATTACAGACTCTGAGAAGCTGCCAATAGTTTGGGGAACAAGGCCTCCAGTGATAGCAAGATATAGATGGGTGCCCTGCTTTGATGGGGTGAGGAGGCAGTGCAGCCTGCACATTCCAGAAGGGCTGACACAAGTTAATGTGGAAATAGCATCCTGAGGTTCCTGTGTGCCTGCTGAGACTTCTTATCAGTGGCATTAAAAGACAAGCCAGCCCTATGCTGGTTTACAGTGCAGTGGAATCATAAATGGTCCGGCTTTACATACTGTCTGATCCTTGTTACATAACTGCATCTAAACTTTGCAATTTCAAAATGTGTTTAAATGAAGAGAACTTGGCTGCACCCATATTTGCCATGGGGTGGGGATGGAGAACACAGCAGGCGATATCGAAGCTGGTCAGGTTTAAAGGTAAAGCAGAAACGGGGTGTAATCCTTGGTTTTTTTTAAAACTCATGTGCCATCAGTAGATTCTGTGGGATCTTCCTTCCAAAGAAATCTCAATTCTGGTAACTTTCCTCCACAGAGCCACTTTTGTCCAAGCCTGGGTTCATGCGACAGCACTTGCACAGCTGTGGGGTCAGTTTCTTCACTTGCCTTGCAGTCAGTCTGGCCCTTCACCATCATTTGAAATAATTTCATGACTGCTCTCTGCTTCACTTTTGCCCCCCACACAACAGCCATGGTGGGTTTGTTCAAAATCTTCCAAAGCCAGCCTATCACACTTGGAAGAAGGTTTGAAATCCTCACCATTGCTCATCAGGCCCTGCAGGATATGTAACTAGATTCCTCTTTGTTTCTCTTTCTTGGCCACTACCTTCCAGGTATGGGGGCTTCCAGTAATGTGCCAAAGAGCTAGGAACAGTAGACCCTAGTGTGGGTCATAATGAGGTGCAGGTCTAACTGCCACCATGAACTACTGCCTCCTAAGCCACAGAGAGAAGAATTGGATGGTGCCCAGCTACCATTATTGAATATTCTGATCAAGGAGTCAGTTGATGAATCCTGATAAAAAAAAAAAAAAAAAGCTAAACTGTGGACAAAAATTTCAATTTTCAACTGTGGACACAATCTAGACTTACTAGTCCTATTCATACTGGTGTGTGTAGGACTACTGGATTGTCATTCTGAGAAAATCTTCCAAGCATCCTTTGAAATGATCCCTTAAGTTATCTTTAAGCAAAACAATGGTTGAACTGAATCAGTAAAGAAAATTGCACATGAACTTTGCACTCTTTTAAAGAAGTATCAACTTGAGATCAAATTGTCAACAGTAACTCCAAAGCATAGACAAGACATTTAAGGGCTAATGAGTCTAAGCCAGTGGTGGTGAAGACAATATGGGTAGAGAGAGCAAGAATGGAGACTCAATGTGAAGAATGAATGAACTCAATTCCAATGAATGGAATTGAGTTGTACATGCAAAAACCGATGAGAGGGTGAATTTTTTGTTTGTTTTAAGTTTTTATTGTGAACTGAGTGATAGTTTACGAGAACATCAGCTTTACACCATTGTTTCACTATAATGATTGCAATCCCCTCCGTGCATCATCATTCAACAGTATTTGCTCCCATTCTCTCTGTTTTGTTTTTTGGTGGTGGTGGTGGTGAGGGATGTACACGAAAACACTCAGGAATATATAATAATTTAAACAACCAAAGGGCACATTCTGAAAGTCTGCCTCCTGGCCACCAGCACCAGTACTCCCTCTTTCCATGAGTCCAGAGTCCTCAGCTGCTGTCTCTCTATATGACCTCATCTCTGCCTCCATCTCTGGTGTCACTGCTTCTCTGGATAGGGTCCCACATCCTGCTCATGCTCTTTTCCCTTGATGGTCCTAGGGTCCTCTGTTTCTGGACTGTAAGATTAACTACTCCCCCATTTTTGTTATAAAACTTCTATCTTTACAGTTGAGAAAGTTGCAATTAGTCATGATAAAAATTACTCACAACTAACAGAATCATAAGAATCTTATCCCCATCTCTTTTCACCAGACCCATCTAGACAAGATGAAAAATATTCAGTGGGGTCTCAACCTACCTCTGCACACTCATAAACTAAGCTTCCTCTTGAAAATTTGCAAGCCAGTCACTTTGTGCCTTTATCGTCCTTCATATTAGGTATTCAATGTCTAAATTGTCCATCCGTACATACACTGTAAACAGAGAGGATAGGATTGATACTTGATGTAAAGACTCCTTCCCTCTCAGGTGGTATTTTGAGCTACTATATCCACAAGTATAGGTCAAGTTCATCAAATTATAGCAATTTAAACTCATTTCCTTTATCAAAATCTTTTTCTTTCTTTCTTTTTTTTAAATCTTTCTCTAGTCGTGTTCTGATTATCAAGCCAGTAAGACTAGGTTAAATGGATATTATTTGAAAGTCTGGGGTTTTTTTTTTGCATCTCCTTTCACTTCATATCAGCTGGATGCTTCACTCTCAGCTCTAGCCCTCCGTGGCTATGTCCTTATCCATGGGCTCAGGAGTCCCCAGGTCTCACCACACTTCAGACCAACCAGCCCTTCCTCTTCTCTCTCTCATCTCCAGGTCAACAGCAGTCTGTGGAATAAGGTTGAATTCAGCCCCTTTTTTCATTGCTGCCTTTCCCCTTCTTCCACTCACCAGTAGACCAATGTGGTAGAGGGTGAATGTTTTGCTACATATATTTTCATCAAGAATAGAAAAACAAGCTGTAAAACACTGACATACTCATCAGCTTTGTGGAGAGTAAGTCAAAAAGTCTTGGCACAAAATCATAGAAACCTTTATTAGACAAAAATACCAAAATGCATGTGTGTGTGGCCTCCATCTAGTGCTATAGACTTCTGAAGGTAATGTTTACATTCTTCTAACCTTTCTCTGAAGAATTCTGTACTTTTCTATCTATGCTATGTCAAAATGACAGTTTGGGCATCCTCTAGGGACTCAGATCATGCTCATTTTAAGTGTTCCTTGAATTCTGGGAACAAAAAGAAATCTGTATGGGCAAGATCAGGACTGTAGGGTGGATAGGGTTACGTTTCCCAGTGAAATTCTTACAGGACAGCCCTTGCTACACTTCAAAAACTAGCAGAATGTTCCTTAGAAACCACATGGTGAGATTTTCTCTCTCATACTTTGGACATAAATATCAGGAAGGACCAGTCCCTAGAGAAGGACAGCAAAAAAGAGGAAGACCCCCAATGAGATGGATTAACACAGTAGCAGCAGCAGTGGAGGTAAAGTTAACAACAATTGTGAGGGATGGTGCAGGACTGGGCGGTGGGTTGTCGTGTTGTCCTGTGGGTTGAGACCAACTGGACGGCTTGTAATAACAACAATAGACTGTTTCTGTGCAAATGATAACCAAGAAAATTTCTATGTTTTCAAATGGCTAAAGAATATCAAAAGAAGAGCAATATTTCATGATGTGAAAAAATTATCTGAAATACAAAATTCACTGACCATAAATATTTTATTGAAACTTTCCAAATAAAATTACATTTGTCTAGGATTCATGGAGTCTTGGTGTGGCACTGTAGGATAAGCACTGGACTGAAAGGTGAATTTGAATCTCAAGGTCAGCAGTTGAAACTTACCAGGAGCACCTCAGAAACCCTATACAGGGTCCCTATGAGTTGGAACCAACATCACAGAACTTAACAACAACAATGATTTATGGTGTGGTGCTGTAGGATAAACACTGGACTGCTGACCACAGCTTACCTATTTAAACTCACCAGCCATTACTCTAAGATATTGGTTACTAACAGTTGGAACCAACTTGAAGGCACTTGTTGCTGTTATGAGCTGTGGAGTCGGTTCCGACTCACAGCGACCCTGTACAGGATCTTTACGGGAGCAGAATGCCTCATCTTTCTCCCACGGAACCGCTGGTAGTTTCGAACTGCTGACCTTGTGGTTCGCAGTCCAATTCGTCACCACTACGCTACCAGTCACAAATGATCACTTCACATTATCATGGCAAAAGAGATTCTATGGTTTGCAGACTCTTTAAATTTTTTCTATTTGGACCTTTTAATACCAAATTTGCTGATTCCTGTACATACATCTCTGTGTATGAATTGAAAGACAAAATTAAAAGAAAACATTTTTTTCCTATTCAAATATTTTCTATAAAGTAAGCTATCATAGAACATAATCTTCATTATCTTCAGTACAGCCAGGACTGAGGTGAGGGTGATGAAGTGAAGCATTTGTCTTGAATGAAAAGGGACATTAAAATCAAGATAAATCATACTTTAATGCAATATTTTAAAAAACTAAATCAATGAAGAAAATTCAAATTGAACAAAATATTAAAATAAGTCTTTAGGTAGCACTCTAAGGTAGACACTGAACTGCAAGTTGTTTTGAACTGCAAGGTTGGCAGTTCAAAATCACCAGCTGTTCCTTGGAAACCCTGTACAGAGTTGCTATGAGTGGGAACTTAACAATGACAACAACCAATAATGTTACAGGAGACTCAGAGGCACTGTAAGATAAGCACTGGATTGATAAATAAAAAGTTTAGTAGTTCAAATCCCCCAGTTGCTCCTTGGGAAAAAGATGAGGCTTTTTATTCCTGTAAATATTTACAGGCTTGAAGACCCTATTCAGGGTTACTATGAGTCATAACCGACCTGATAGCAGTAGGTTTGGATTAGTAATATAAAGGAACCCTGGTGGCACAATAGTTAAGCACTTTGCTGTTAACCAAAAGGTTGACAGTTTGAACCCACCAGCAGCTCTACCAGGAAAGGTCTGGTGATCGACTTTGGTAACAATTACAGCCTTGTGTGGCACTGGGCTATAAAGCTGGTTTGAACTGCAAGGTCGGCAGTTCAAGCTCTCAGAAATCCTTTACAGGGTCGGTATGGGTCAGAGCTGACTTGATGGCACTTAACAACAACAACTCTGTAACGCATGAGGTTTCTAAGAGTCAAAATTGACCCAAGAGCAATTAACAACAACCATTATCCTTGGGCCCAATCTTGTAACCTTACTTCCTGTTGTAATTTCTTTGACATATGAAGATAGTCACTCCTTAACATTAGCATTTGAAACTCCTTCTGGAGTTTTTTGGGTGCATCTAGGATAACACTCCAATAGGACCAGCTTCCTGGACACTCAAGTAGGGGTGTTATTCAAGACCCTATAGTCAGAGGGTCCCATGCTTGATTTAATTTTCTGCCTTCCATCTTGAAATTCTTGATCATTTTGAACAAGGATCCCCACAACTTAATTTGCATTGGACCCCTCAAATTATGCAGCAGGTTTTGTATTCCAGCTTTAGGCAACCTTCATTCAAGTGTCAGGTAAAACCCACAACTCTACAGATACCTCACTACAAACTAAAGTCACTAAAGGGAAATTCCAAAATACTCTGCGATAAAAAGAAGAAAGGTGAATTTCACCCAGCTGTGTTTTACTCACAACAGAAGGCATAGAAGAACAAAAGATGGGGAGGAATACAAAATAAATCCGTGAGACTGGTTCAAAATATTCATTACATTTATCATCAATAAGGCAGGATGGTGGCTCCATAGAATAAGCACAGGACTGTAAACTACAAGGTTCAAACCCACCAGCAGCTTGACAGAAAAAAGATGAGGTCTTCTACTCCCACGAAGATGTACAGCCTTGGGAAACCCTTTATAAAGAGTCACTATGAATTGAAACTGACTCTACAGCACACAACAACAACATCATATATAAAGATGTACTGACTACAGGTGAATCCCTAGTTGGTTCAAACAGTTAATGCTCTTGCATGCTCACTGAGCAGTTAAAGCTACAAGTCTGACTCTTTAGCCACTGGAAACTTTATGGGGCACAGTTCTACTCAAATACAGGGGTTGCTGTGAGTTGGAATTGATTCGATGACAACTAGTTTTGGTTATTGCTGGTGTACAAAGCGTGTGCCATCAAAATGGCAGCCTACCGGAGGAGTACAGTGGTTCCAGAGGATAAGCACTGGACTGCAAATCACAAGGTCTGCAGTTTGAGCCTACCAGTGGCTCAGTGAGACAAAGCTGAGGCTTTCTGCTCCCACAAAGATTTAAGGCCTCAGATACCTTATACAGGGTTGCTATGTCGGAAACAACTCAATAACACTTAAAAACAACAGCATCTACCTATTTGGAATCCTGGTGTGATGCTGTATGATAAGAACTGGACTGTTAACCACAAGATTGGTAGTTCAAAGTCACTTGCTCCTCAGAAGCCCTATACAGGGTTACCACCATGAGTTGTAATCGACTTTATAGCACTTAGCAACAGCAACATATATCTATCTGCCACTTGACTGAAAATTGGGCCACTCTAGACCTGAAGGGTGGCCTAGGGACGTAGTTTTGGATTCCTTCAGTCCCTTTCTGATCAGTAATCCTGGTCTTTTTTATACTTTTGAGTTTTGTTAAACATTTTCTCCTACTGTATCTTTTAAGTGATCCTTTTCAGAGCAGTTGTTAGTGGTAGCTGGACACCATCTAGTTCTTTTGGTCTGAGTCTTGGAGACTGATGTTCATGTGTTCCATTAATCCATAGGACTAATTGAGTCCAAGATAGGTATATGAGCAACTTTAGTAAGGTATACTCGCCATGGGATGGTCAACCACTGAAGACTAAAACAACACTGTTTACCTAAGGACAAAGTTCAGAAGGGGTGGGAAGGAGGGTGGAATGGAAATAAGAACCACAGGGAGGAAGTTGGATAATTGTTGTTACATGATAGGGATTGCAATCATTGAGAAGAAACAAAGTGTACGATAGGTTGGATGGAAAACTGATTATCTGCCCTGTAAAGCTTCACTCAATTCACCATAAAAAGTTTCAAAACATAAAAAAATCAGTTCTGTGAGAAACTCTAAAAAGAATCAAAACTGCTCAATGGCCACCTAAGTTGGAGACATGCCCTGACCGTATCCTGCTCGTGTAGACTCATAATAGGTGTTGGCATGTGAAAGTATCCAAAAAAAGACGTGCATTAAAGAAAATAAACATATTTGATCACACAATCTTTTATGCATGTGATTAATGGACTATAGAACATTCTTTGGGAAACATTTTAATTAGTGTATAGCATATTAATGAGAAAGCATATTGCATGGGGAAAATGTAATTTGGGTTCTAAGAATAAAGAACACATGTAGATAGAGTTGCCAGATAAAACACTGTATGTCCACTTATATATGGATTTGAAATAAACA
>NW_006408524.1:19837229-19876443 GCF_000296735.1 Chrysochloris asiatica
CATGCTGTCCAGAGATTTCAATGTAAAGTTTCAGGTACAAACATCCACACGATTTTCACTTATCATTTTGTCTTGACTAGAATTCCCATAATGCTGCAAGTTATGAAACTGGTATTTCAAAATTACCAGCTAGGTCATCGATGGTGGACAGATTTTAGTCAAGCTTCCAGACTAAGGCAGACTAGGAAGATAAACCTGGTAATCTAGTTCTGAGAATTAGCCAATGAAAATACTGTGGATCCCACAGAAGATTGTCTCAAACTCTGTTGGAAGATGAGCTTACAGACCGGAAGTAATTCATTATACACAATACTCGCAACAATGGACTAGAACATGCTAGTGATCATGAAGAGGGCACAGGGACAGACAGCATTTTATTCTGTTGTACTTGAGGTCTCCATGACCCAGAGCTAACTCAGTGGCAATGAACAAAATCAATACAATTGTTGTTGTTGTTGTTGTTGTTAGGTGCCATCGAGTCGGTACCGAATCATAGTGACCCTATGCACAACAGAATGAAACACTGCCCAGTCCTGGGCCAACTTCACAATTGTTGCCATGCTTAAGCCCACTAATGCTGCCATTTTGCCAACCCATCTCGCTGGGGGTCTTCCTGTTTTTCTCTGACCCTCCACCTTATTGAACGTGATATCCTTCTCCAGCAAATGGTCCCTCCTGACAATATGTCCGAAGTATGAGAGATGAAGTTTGGCCATCCTGGCCTCCAAGGAACACTCTGGCTGCCCTTCTTCCAACACAGATCTGTTGATGGAGAATACACACAAGTCTGGTCTCTTGTTTCACCATTCAACTGTCCGTTTGTTGTACTGTGGCAGCTTGTGTGTTGCTGTGATGCTGGAAGCTATGCCACTGGTATTTTAAATACCATCAGGGTCGCTCATGGTGGACAGGTTTCAGTGAGCTTCCAGACTAACAACAACTTGTTGCTGTTACATGCTGTTAAGTCAGTTCTGACCCATAGCAACCCTGCATAGGGTTTCTGAGGAGTGGCTGGTGAGCTTGAACAGCTGACCTTGCAGTTTAAACCAACCTTGCAGTCCAGTGCATTAATCCAGCACCATACCAGGACTCTAGAAAGAAGGAAAGATGGACATTTTCTGAATGCTTAGCTACTGAAAATCTCAGGAATAGCAGTGGAACATTGTCTGATATTGGAAGCAGTATTGGAAGATGAGCCTCTCCGTTTGGAAGGTACCTCAGAATACAACTGGAGAAGAACTCCCTCCTCAGAGTAATGTTGACCTTAATGATGTAAACGGAGCAAAGCTTTCAGGATCCTTATTTGCTGATGAGGTACAACACAAAACGAGAAGAAAGTGCTGCAAACATACACTAATAATTGGAACATGGAATGTACAAAGTATGAATTTAGGAAAATTGGAAGTCATCAGAAATAAAATGGAATGCATAAAGATCAATATCCTAGGCATTAATGAGCTGGAATGGACTGGTATTGCCCATTTTTAATCTGACAGTCATATGATTTACTATGAAGAGGACTGACATCACATTCATGCTCACAAAGAGCATCTCAAGACGGATCTTGAAGTACAGTGTTGTCTGTGATAGGATAATAGCCATATGCCTACATGAAAGACTAGTTATGCCACTCTTATTCAAAATTATATATTAAATCAATGATGATGAAATTGAAGAATACAGTTTGGTGCTATAGGATAAGCACTAGACTACTAATCACAAGGTTGATGGTTCAAGCCCACAAGTTGCTCCTTCCAAAGCCTATATAGGGTCACTATGAGTTGGAACCAACTTGACTTAATACCAACAGAAACAATCTTTACTGAAGCATATCTTTAGGTCTTCCTTCTGCAGTGTTACTCGATGGGTAAGTAGTTGAGTGCAAATGTTTTGTGCCACCCAGGAATAACCGCAATATGCCCTGCAAAGTGAGTAGTCCATCAAAGACAGGGGCCATGTTCTGGTCACTTCCCAAGCTGGACATTCAGCAATTGAAGATCTTAATTACGTCATCATCAAGTGTCCTCTCTCATCTTTGATTCCAAATCCATAATCACTTATTCCTATTTCATTTTCTATAGTTGGTGCTCCTAGCTCCGCCCATCATGGATTGTTTGCAAAAGAAATTCTACTTTGGGAGGATGTTTGCTTTGATGAGCAGGAGATCATTACTAATATGATGGGTTTCCCATTCCTTACCAGCCTACCACATGTATGAGCCATGTAATGACCAGGGCCAGACGGGGCATTACAAAGGAGGGGGTGTACTCCCATTCTCTTCCATGCCAACCACCTCCAAACAGAAAGCAGCAGCGAAACAAGTAAAGCTATTATACTGCAAGTTATCGCCAAAACCAAGCCAAATTTATGTCCTACTAACGGCAGAAAATCCAGCCTGGGAAATGCTTATGCTTTGAACTGAAAGGATAATGATGTATTTCCTCCAGAAAATGACACTGGCCAGTAAGAAAATCCAAAGCCATGTGCCACTTTCGTAGACTGGATCTTGTATCAGTGATGTGAGCCAAAATGAAATGCAAACTGCTCAGTGGAAAAGCTACTCTAGTTTTTGAAAGAAATAATTAACACTGGAGCAGCTTCTTTGGCTAAAAAGCCAGGAGAGAACTAGCTGGATGCAGTCTTCACATGCAGACTGTATCAAATTAGGAATCTCTACTGCCTCCATATATGCTCTTTCTTCAAAGGCATTTTACTGATTAAGAAATTATGTAATCTACAGTCTAATTTATCATGTGTGGGACATGAAACTCTGCCACTGACTTACTAACTCATTGCTTAGCCCTGATGTTAGTGAGGCAAGGGGCATAGATTTGACTGGCATATGGGCCTCCTTGTACTTAGGTGCTTGACCACTAAATATGCTGTAACTACACTTGATCAATTCAATTCTGTTGTTACCAATATTTATTGAGTTCCTACTGTGTGCAAATCACTGTGTTGTGTGCTGTGGGACTTCAAAAGGAATGAAACAAACAAACAAACAAACAAAAATCACAGTTTAGTGGGAGAGACAGATGCATTCACAAATAGCTGCATTACAAAGCAAATTATGCTAAGCACTATAATAGAACCACAAAGTGTAGTGGGAAATCAGAGTAGAAAGATTAATTCCAATCCAATGAGGATATGAATGGGCCACCACAAATTTATCACCAGCCCAGGAACTACAACTTGCCACATACGCTATAGGAACCATGGGGTAAGATTGCTATTTTAAAGCACAAATGAAAAATATATTATGATTAGATGAGATTTGCCAGATACACAGAGAAAACCCATCAGAAGTTTAAAATACAAAAAGACAAATGTTGATTTGGAATTTTTTGTTTTGCTTTACCTTAATTGGTTGTTTATTTTTACTTCTATAGGTGTGAGCCATACTTTTAGGGTTTTTTTTGGGTTTTTTGGTGTGTGTGTGCTTTTGTTTTTTAATTGTGATCCAGAAATCTACTGGAATACAGCAGATGCCTGGACAAATAAGTATAAACAGACATGATCCAATCATGCCTGTTTGTATTTGAATATGTGGCTTTAGGGAGGTGAGCCTTTCAAATGAATACTTTAGCCGTCTTACCAGTTTAGGTTTGCAAACATGGAAACATTAGTGCTGAAAATATTGTTAATCTTCTGGGTATGCCATGTATGTCTTCTATCAAAGTCACCAAGATATTCAATCATAGGGAGAGTCAAAGAGCAAAGGCTTCAGTGTTTATTGGAATGTGCACGGCAAAAAAAAATCCAAGTCCCTAAAGGTCTGCAACCTGATCCAACCTTCACCTAGAAGTTATTTGTCCTTAAGAGTTTGCTATATTTCCTGGTCTAAGGTGCTGAAATTGCTCAGTTTCACTGACACTGTATGAACCCTATACCCTGCATGTTTGATTATGCCCAGAGGACATTGCAATAGATGTGTGAGCCTTCCTTTCTCAAAGAGTTAGGGATTAACCCACAGAAATGTCTTATCTTCAACTCTCTTTTCCCCAATTTTCATTTTAAAGCAATCTGTCAAATAATAGCACAATGCTTACTATGTGCCTAGTACTGTATGCCCTTTCCATGAAACAACCTACAAGGTAAGAATATATTTGTCCCCACTTGACAGAAACAGAAGCACAGAGACCTTAATTATACTGCTCAGAGGCATTCAGCTAGAAATCATGGAACCAGAGAATTGAACTCCAAATACCACGCTTTTAACAACTATCCTGCTCTGTTTATGTTATATAATCTTCAGGCAGCCATTGTGAGAGTTGCTCAACATATTAAGAAAAGTTGCCCTAAAGGGAGTATTCAAATTCTGTTGTCGTTCTTGCCATTAAGTGCAGTCGAGTCGATTCTGACTCATAACGACCCTGTATAGGATTTCCAAGGAGCAGCTGGTGGGTTTGAACCGCAGACCTTGTGTTTCGCAGTCCCGTGGTTATCCTACAGCGCCACACCATCAGTAATTTAGCCCTAGTGCTTTAAAAATTAAAATGTCACAAAAGTACATTTCCTTGGAAACACCATTTCATAATCTTAAATTCATAGTCTTCCTACAGGTTATTAGATAACAAAGTAGATATTCATTTGTTTGATACTCTACACAATAGTTTGCACCTCATGTGTCTCACAATGCTTCATGTTTGTAAGCTTTATTTCCCCAAAACGACTCTTGTTGTTGTTGTTGTTGTTGTAATGTGCTGTGGAGTCAGTTCCGACTCATAGTGACCCTGTACAGGGTTTCTGAGGCTGTAAATCTTTACAGGAGCAGAAAGGTTCCTCTTTCTCCTGAGGAACAGCTCGTAGTTTTGAACTGCTGACCTTGCGGTTTGCAGCCTGATTTGTAACCACTACGCTACCACAGCTAGACTCCTTAATTGAAAGAATAGTGTCTTCTACTTGTTATCCAACATATAACACCATGGATTGATACAAGAATCATTGAATGGTTGTAGATGGGTTAGCAATACGTTTGTGGATTAGATTCCATGAGTCTATAGTTTTGGAACACTGTTATTGATCTTGAGTAGTGATTTTCGAAAGTGTGTGGTTATCATGATCAATTAATAAAGAAGAAAAGAAGTCTTCTTCTTAAATCCCCCATTCTACATTTCTCTTAAGAACCCCCACACAGCACACATGTACACGTTTTTTGTTGTTGTTGGCAATGTACCCTGGAATGGAATAAAACTAACGGAAATAGATGCGTATGTTAACCAAATTATATTTGCTAATTCTACCAACCAGTTTACAGGTGAAAGATGTGGCTGTCTGTACACTGATCCATCAGTAAGTTCGATTGAGTTTGTCCCTAGAATCTCTTCAGGCCTTGTCTTCATTTCTACGACCACTGTAATACTGACTACACACGTCCCTTCTTGCTCTGACTAGTCTCATAGTTTTTGTAAATTTCTTCCCACATCTTATCCCCCTTTCTAATATCTTCTCCTCATAACAGCCATAAGGTCCTAACCCCTCCAACTCACCGTCAGTCTATTGTATATGTTGTTATGATGTTGGAAGCTAGGCCGCTGGTATTTCAAATACCAACGGGGCTACTACACACAGCGGACAGGTTTCAGCGAAGCAGTAAAACAAAGAGAAAGCAAGAATAAAGGTCCTTCTGGATCACAGCAGAATAGTGTCAGATATAGTGTTAGAAGATGAGGCCCCTAGGTTGGAAGACAATAACGGATTCTACCATGAGGATGGCAGAGGACAGGGCAGTGTTTGTTCTGCTCTATATGAAGCTGTCATGAGTCAGAGCTAATTCAGCAGCAACTAACAACACCACCAAGCCCTCCATGACTTCCTTTGGAATAAATTTCAAATACTTTACTAATCATGACCCACAAATGAATGATGTGGTTCCTACTCTCATTGTCTCCAGCCTTTCGGGTCCATTGCAGTTTCCAGAACATTAGGAATGTCACTTGTGCTCTTGCTTCTGCTGCTTGCCCTTGACATCTCAACTTCAAGGATGACTTCAAAAAGGCTCCCCAGTGCTTCAGGTAAATAGATCTCCCTGATACTATCTGGAGCCTTCAATGGGTCATTCCACATTTAGGTGTTTTGTTTACTTGTTTATTATCTATCACCTCCATCTAGACTATAAACTCTCTGCTGGCCTTGACTGTGGTATCCTGAACACCGCTGAATGCCCATCACCTAACCCAGAGCCTGAAACACTTGTATTCATTATCCAAGTATGTTAGGGAATAAATGTACAAAAGAGTAAAAAATGCCTGGCCTGGGAAGTTGGGATCTGGAGAGGGAGAACTGTAGATTCATACACAAGATAAATAATATATAATTTTAGAAAAGAGATCTCATGTGGCACAATAGAATACGCACCACAAAGTCAGCAATTCAAGCCCATCAGGTACTCCTTGGAAACTCTATACGGGGTTGCTATGAGTCAGAACTGACTTAATGGCACTTAACAACAACAACAGTACTTAGAAAAGTCTTTGAGTGGTGCAAATGGATTGTGATCATCTGATAACTTAAAGGCTGGTGGTTTGAATACACCCAGAGGTGCCACGAAATAAAGACCTGCCGAGATGCTTCTATAAAGATAACAGCAAAGAAAACCCGATGGGGCAATTCTACTCTGTAACACACAGGGTCGCCATGAGTCAGAATTGATCCAACAGCAATAAATTTGGTTTGGGCTTGGTTATAATATGAGAAGATATTAAGTGGCACAGAAAAAAGTAGGATAGGAAAGGTAGATGGGAAGAGCCGGATGGGGACAATATAAATTATATATTATACAATATAAATTATACTGGGTTCAGGACTTCAGTGGAAGGTGACATTTGAGCAGAGACTCAAAAGAATGATGAATGAGCCCTGGAGATGCAGGGAAGAGCATTCCAGGCAGAGACCAGAACACATCCCTGATGTGGGAGCATGCCTGAGAATTCAAGGACCAGTCAGGGGAATGATGAGGCCAAGCTGAGTGAGGAGACTGGCGAACAGGAGAGGATGAGAAAGGGAAGGTCAGGAGGAACCGCAGGCCTCCATAAGAAGGTGGTTTCCATTCTGAGGCAGAAGGAAACGCCACTGGTGGGTTTTGTATGAACAGATTCATGCTCTAAATGAGAAGCTGCAGAGTGGAGAATTGTGTACAGGATAGAGTGAAAATTCAGATGCCATTTCGATCAGGTGGGAAGTGAGAGTGTTTGGACTAACGAATGTAGGAGCGGTAGAATTGCGGTAAACTGGTCAGGTTCTGGATATATTTTTTCATGTAGAGCTCAGAGGAATTGCTGGCATGTTGGTGAGATATGCGAAAAAGAGGAATCAAGAATTACTCCAAAAAAAAGTATTCAATAGGCTTTTTTTGTTGAATGGATGAATAAATGTCACATCACTACAAAACAGCAGGATCAGAATTTGAAACAAGACTAGTAACATGTCAAAATACTCTTTTTGATTCTTAACCTTTTATAACCTGATGGACAAATAGACCCTTAGACAAATAAATGCACGTACATACATGCATGCTATGTTTGCACCTAATTTTAGGAGACTCAACAACCTCTTGAAATCCATCCAGAAATCTGCTCCGTGAAGAGAACCTTCATTATACGATCATCTAGCATAATACTTGAGTTTCCTAAATACAGTTTACATAGAATTTTGCAGAAATATCTTTTGCATGAAGTGCCACTCTAATCTTACAAAATGGATGAATGTAACAAAAAGAAGGCAAGCTTCCTACATTTCTTTAAAAAACAAACAAACAATGCAATGCTTATTGTTGGAATACAACCATAAATTCAAATTCAGTATTAAAGAAAGTGTAGTAATCAGGATCAACAAATGGTTCGTAACATTCTTCAAAAGCCTCAAAGAACTAATGCATCATCTGACAGCAAGATGATTCAAGGTAATAAAGGTCTATTTTTAACTTGTGGCTAGATGTACACCAATCCAATCCAGTCATACTGATTTTCTCTACTGGAAGTTTTAATTGGCAGATATATATGCCTTTACTTAATAAGAGATTAGGAAACAAATGTAAAAAATGAAGTTTGATAAGCAAAATGAGAAGTATACCCCATGGGTGAAAGTAATAAAAGGTCTTTCCATAAAGGACTACAGTTCTGTTTTGCATAAATGTTAAAATAAAAGTCTGACATTGTCGTGGTCTGTGAGTCACATAAACAATAATATAATTTATTACATAATAATAGTATAATTTAGTCTCATCTTCACTCTGAAGGAAATCTAAAAAAGCCATCCTAATGGTACCCCTAAATGCCTCTCATATATATATACACATAAACAAAAAATTTAGTCATTCATGGCTAACTGACATTTTAAAGACTTGTAAGGCTTTAAGGGGAATAAGGCTGTTTTATGTTTTGTTTCATAATTTAAATACCGTTCTTTAAATTTCAAGAACTGGTTTCCCAAATGGGGCACTGTACCACGGGTCTAAAGCTATTTAAACCAAATGGAGACCACAGAGTTAAAACTCTAGGGAACCATACTGAATTTACTCAGACTTCCAAAATGCCTTGAAACATTTGGCCGAAAGCTAAAGGGGGAGTGGGGGGGAACGCAATAGAGAAAATTGTTCTAACGCTATCTCAGGAAGTAACACACATCTGGGGAGCAAGAGGACCTGATCCTGGGATTTTGCTGCCTGATCTTACATAGGTCCACATTCTGTTGCCTTATGTCTTTGGAACGATGACATAAATGTCTGTCATGTTCCAAAATGCTCTGCGGGGACTGTGGAAAGTCAATCAAATTCCCATTTGCATGCAGGTAGCAACAGGATGACCTAAAATTAACAAAAACACTCGAGCCTTAGTTTACACTTTGAATTTCTCTTGCCATATAACTGAGTCAAACTCGATCTGTGGGTTATTTTTAATAAGTGAAATGAGAGCTTTTACCCATTGAAAACAAGGAGGAGACTGGCAGGCAGACAGATAGACATTGGGCACATTTTAAAACTCTATTGAAACATTCCATGTCCCCAGAAGCAAAAATTATATCAGTTAAATTCATATCAAGTTGAGTTATAGATGTGAACTTTCACATGCAGTGATTCTTGAAAAATGAGTAATTATATGATAGAAATGGTGACACTATACTGTGAATATTCATCTATAATTCAGAATGTATTTCTGTTTGGAGTATTTGGTGCTACCGTGCTTTCTTAGTGGAGTAGAAGAGCCGTTATGGTGTATGTTATGAATGTATATTAACAGCAGAGGCATTTGCATATCTGGAACTATAGTAGAAGATGCATAACAAAATTTCTTTTTGAAGGATTATTACACAAACACACTGAATCCTTCCTAAATCTTGACATAACAGCTTTTTGTTTATCTCTCCCCCTGCTTCCCCCACCCCGGGGCCAGGGTGATGGTGGTGGTGGTGGTGAAAGACATCCAAACAATAGATTAATAGAAAACCTAAACATGAATCCCTGCCCCCCAAAGATTGTTCTTTCATGTTCAAAGCCTGGAATAGAACAGCCCCAAATGTTTTCATCAATAAACTCTTCTTCGTTTATCTGCACATGCAAAGGAAAAGTATAAAACCTATCCTTTCCATGAGCTATGTTGATGCTAATTTTCTACGGATACAGCATGTCATCTAGTCTGGGTTTGGATTTTCATGTTTGTGATGCCCTGTAATACAATGTAGCTTCTGGAGACTTTGTAAGTTTAGAATATTGTGCAAGAGGCAAAATTTATGACAGAATGGCTGTTCTGTGGCTCCTGATTCTGATACTTTTATGCTCCTATACATTTGAAATTTAAACCATATGTGAGAACAAACAAAATCCTGTGTCTGGTCTTACTATAGAAATGCTATGTATTAATATAACGCATTTGACTTTTAAAAAACCAAAACCTATATCAAATATATACAATGCACCCATTACCAGTAATATATGCTTTCTAGGCAACAAACTTTGAAATTTTAAAAAAACAGAAACAAAAACATGAGCTAGGGTCACTGATTTTAACTTGTGAACTATAGCATTATTTTTATTTTAAATTTATATTTTTATAAATCTCCTTCATTTGACTCAGTATGATTCTTTTCACCAGCATTCCCATATTTTCTACAATTGTCCAGGCAAAGTTGAATAACTTTTTGATGGGGTTGGAAATGAATGAGGTATTTAATTTAGTTTGAGGACCCTGATGCCAATTTGGACCTCACGTGCATTAAAGCAGTAGAACTCTGAGCCTTTCAAAAATGAGATTTAAAAAGGGAATGCTAACCCAGATTCAACAGTTATAGCTCTGCCAGGGATTACTTTAATACCTAAAGCATACTCTCTCACTTTATAGAAGGAGATTACTCAGATGTCAAACAACAAAGGTTGTGTTTGTTTGTTTATTGTTCAACTTTTAATTTTTAAAGGTTCACTTTTCATTTTACTGACAGGCAACCCTGAAATACCATGTCCTTTTCTCGGGGAAGGAGTGGGGAGTTCAGGGAACTGAAGAAAAGCAAGGGATGATGGAGTTTGCCACTGTCTGCACAGCTTTGCTTCATGGTTTCTACACTGTGTTTGTTGAAAAGAAACTCAAGGGGGGAGGTGGAGAGGATAAAAAGATAAATAAGAAATAACCTTGATGGAGACACCGAAAATATTTAAATTGATATTGACCAAAAGAAAGAAAAAACAAGAATGAGGAGAAGATTTTAAGAGAGGAAAGAAAATCTAAAAACTCCAAAAATAAAAATCAGGCAAGCTAATCTTTGATTAAATAACTCAGCAGATTGCCAGAGAAAGACAAAATCCTAAGCGATCATTTCTATGTTTATTGTGTCTGAAATGAGATGAGAAGGAACAAATGTAAATGTTGGTAAGAGACAGGAGACAATAAAAGTGTGAAGTTAGTGACTTTGGGTAGAGGATGTGAGTGTGCAGCTTGAAATCTTTAACAATGAACTTACAGCATCTCTGCATTATATACATACAAATATATAACATATATACTACATATACATACATATATATATATATATATATATATCTCCCATACAAATATGTATTTATTTACTTAAGGATATCTTGGAAAAGTTGCTGAAAGATACCAGCAAGTGTAGGAAAGGGAACATCTGAGACTGTCTTTCACAGTACCCAGATGGAGAAGCTGTCCTTTTATTCTAAATTCCTAAGAAGCGCAGAAGTCTTCTATGTTAATAAGCCAACACAGACACATCCTTAAGCTACATGCCAGCAAACAAAATAAGGGCATAAGGAGACCTTTGTTGACCCCTATTTGCTTACATAGATTTTAGTTTGGTTAAGCATCTCCCAGACCAGTTTCCTGATCCCAGCTTCTTTCATGGCTTTCTTTCCTTGGGTACCCAGGTGCAATGATGGGATGGTGATCTTTACAAAACAACACCCACAACCACAACAAAACCCTCTGACTCACACACAAAAGCCCACCTTGTGAATGAATGGGATATTCACCACTACCTAATAGTTACACCGTTGGCAGGGCGAAACTGTACACTAACACAGCTCTTTCTACAGATTGCCAGTAAAGCCGGAGCAGCTCCAGGAGAAAAGCACCTACTGTATGGGAAATGCTGGTGCAGATTTTTTCCCTATCAGTCTAACCTTCTGTGTTGATACATGAATGCTGGTACCCACTTACAGGGATGCCAGATGATCAGTGCAGAATGAAGGTCCCAAGAGAGAGGATCACATGGTTCTCTCTGCCCTGTGACGTCACTAGCAGATGGCATGGGTACCAGCTCTGGCAGTTGGCATCAATGTCACTTTTTAGAGATCAATGAGATAGTGCAGATATACACAGATCTAGAGACTCCAGGAGACGATGCGACACACAGCCTGAAAAGATTTGGAAGACCCAAAATGAGAACTGATTATTGAATGAAATTAAAACCTAAGGTAATATAAATAAAGATATACTTCAATTGATGCTGGCTTTGCATGCAAGTATTTAAAGATACAGTGTCACTGTCTTGTAATACTGATATGCTCTTTGCCATCTTTAACTTCTCATCATATTTCATTCTTATGATACAATTATCACATACTTTCACTGCTATTATGTAACACTGCAAGTATGTGGACATTACTAAGAGTTGTGTGCGTGTGTATGTGTATGTGTGTGTGTGGAGACAAGAGAGAGAGGGAGAGGGGCTGGAGATTGTTAAATTGAAAAGTCTCTGTTTTACTGTGCCTGTTTGTTGGAAGACTTTCGATGAAAATAGTTGCTGTTTCATCAAATGAAAACCAAAAATGCCTTTGAAACACAAATTATTTTCCCCTTTCATTCGGGATTCTGAACACACGTGCACAATTGCAGTCAGAACCCTTGGACCGTTCCTGTCAGATATTAGCTAGAGGGAGACTTCTGTGGCTCGTAGAACAAAAACACTATGAGAGTGTTTTTTGTTCAGGTTGATTTGAAAAGCAGTAAACAGACAATTTACATTTGGAGAAATTTTACATGCAAAAGCAGTCTCGACTTGTTCTTGGATTAAAATAAAAAATTACCAGTGATTTTTTTGTTTTGTTTTTAAAATTTATTTATAGAGTTTATTCCAAATTAGCTTAATTCCCTTTTCTTTTTGAAGGCTGGGAGAATAGAGCTCTTTTACATAATTCTTTACTGATTAGAAAGAAATCAGTTTAAAAATGGGCTCTGATTAATCTTTTTTTTTTTTTTTTTAATCTGTGTATTCCCATAGCCACTTATCTAAATTCACAGTTGTAGGATACTGCAAATAAAGTTAAGGCTTATTTAGTTTTTCTAAACAAAACAAAACACTAATTTGTCAGCTAATGGAGAGAGAGCACTTTTCATTTTAAAAACTGGTTTCTCTTCTCATTTTGTACTCAGGGGAGTTAGAATTAATGAAATTCTTCATTGCTATATCATGCTCTGCATTTGCTTGCATTCCATGGTCCTTTTTGTATTTTAAGTGTCAGTTTAAAATCAAAGAGAAACAGAGACAGTGGGGGTATTACAATAAATGTTTCATGTTTTATTTTCTTTTGATAATTTGCCTGTATTAATTATTCCTAATGCATGTATCAATGGTTTTATTATTACTAGTCTGCGCAAACTCAAATTATATTTACTGTATAAAAATTAGCCCTGTAATCAATCTTTTTCAAGTGCTATTGAATTCGTATGATGAAGCCATTAAGTATGTTTTAAATGCATAAACTTTCAAAATGAAAACACTTTAAATGTTGTGCTGGCATTTTTTCAGGTAATTTAAGCTTAGAGAACCATGTTAACACTACCGTTTGATGAGTCTGTTGTAATGCCAGAAACCCAGATGTGCAGAAAGTTTTCTAGAGAATGCGAGGACCAGAAGCAAATTAAGAAACCAGAAAGCTTTTCCAAACAGATTGTCCTGCGAGGAAAGAGCATCAAAAGGGCCCCGGGAGAAGACACGGAGAAAGAAGAGGAGGAAGAAGATAGGGAAGAAGAAGATGAAAATGGGTTGCCCCGAAGGAGGGGTCTTAGGAAAAAAAAGACAACCAAGCTCCGATTGGAAAGGGTCAAGTTCAGGAGACAGGAAGCTAATGCGCGAGAGAGGAACAGAATGCATGGCCTCAATGACGCTCTGGACAATTTACGAAAAGTGGTCCCCTGTTATTCCAAAACGCAGAAACTATCCAAAATAGAAACTTTGCGCCTGGCCAAAAACTACATCTGGGCACTTTCTGAAATTCTGAGAATCGGCAAGAGACCCGATCTGCTCACGTTCGTCCAAAACTTATGCAAAGGTCTTTCCCAGCCAACGACAAACTTGGTGGCAGGCTGCTTGCAGCTCAACGCCAGGAGCTTCCTGATGGGTCAGGGTGGGGAGGCTGCACACCACACCAGGTCACCCTACTCTACTTTCTACCCACCCTATCACAGCCCTGAGCTCACCACTCCCCCAGGGCATGGAACTCTTGATAATTCCAAGTCCATGAAACCCTACAATTACTGCAGTGCGTATGAATCCTTCTATGAAAGCACTTCCCCCGAGTGTGCCAGCCCTCAGTTTGAAGGTCCCTTAAGTCCTCCCCCAATTAACTATAATGGGATATTTTCCCTGAAGCAAGAAGAAACCTTGGACTATGGCAAAAATTACAATTACGGCATGCATTACTGTGCAGTGCCACCCAGGGGTCCCCTTGGGCAGGGTGCCATGTTCAGGTTGCCCACCGACAGCCACTTCCCTTACGACTTACATCTGCGCAGCCAATCTCTCACCATGCAAGATGAATTAAATGCAGTTTTTCATAATTAATGAGGAAAATGAAAATAAACAGTGGTCATTCACCTCCCCAGTCTAATTAAGACAAAGCAGATGCTTGTGGGCTGAGTAATTGGCACAACTCTATCTAAGTGGCTTACTAGTTTCAGAAGTGTGTTTCAACTATTGTGAGAATTTTTTTATGTGATAATAAATCTTTTTCGTATAACTTCTTTTCCTTTCCTTTTGTCTGTAAAGCACTGTGATTCTGTTTCTACTGGAAGGATACCTCCCCACACACACACACCTTGTTTTATTTTGTTTGAAATTCACTTAATTTGTTTGAACAGCGTGTCTAAGAATAAACTGTTGAATAAAGACATGCACAGAGAATAGCAGAATTCAATGTCTATTTTGGTTGTACAGTAATTATTAAAATGCATGTTATTAAAATCAGATGAATAAAGCAATGTGTTTATAATTATTAGGTAATATATATTATGTATCTCTGAAAGACTGAAAATTTAAAATATCAAGATTGTCACTAAGCTGACAATGATATTGGAAGGTAAATTTGAGGATGGTGTAACAATATAAAAAACTATGCAATTTCCTTTTTATTAAGGATGAATCTAAATGCATTCAATTGGTAACTATTCCTCTTCAAGTATTTGCAGATGGGGCAACACAATATTTGGGTAGGTGGTGTCATAATTTTGCAAAAATTATTTCAGTCGTAAAGAAAAAATATTTCAGCATTTGTTTTGTATTGCTCAAAAAATTATCTGTAAAGGTTTGTTATCACAATGTATAGTTGTGTTTTCCACCCATATTTTTAAAGCAATTAAACATAGATATTTCCACTCATAAAGGCCATCTATTAGCTGTGCTATTTTTGCATGATGTTTATTATTTCCTGGTACACAGCTGCTTTCTGTCTTCAACACTTGAGAAATATTTCTGGATTTCAAAATCATCTGAGATATAAAACAAATTTCTCAAACAAAATGGCCCAAACATTTGCAAGATTTTTTTCTTTTCTTTTCTTTTTAAGTATCTTAAGTCAAAGAAGAGGACCCCATGAGGGTTAAACATCCTGGGGAAGCAATGATAAATCCTGGTAACCTTCAACTTGAGCCTAAATTCGGTGGCAAATTTCCAGCAAACATCACAGTGGGTGTTAAAAATGGAAGGCTTTACTTGTGCCTTTTAAATAAGTCTGACCGATTAGAGGCTAAATTCTGCTTGATTAAAAGTTTCTTGACAAAAGGCCACCTAAAACCTACTCTAACAGTGCCTGGGTAACTGTTGTTGTTATGTGCCATGGAGTCGGTTCGGACTCATAGCGACCTAGGGACTGAACTCTTATTAGAATAAAATCCAAGTGCCAATGACTTCACTCAAGGTGCCCTCTCTAACACAAGTTTGCCTCCAAGGAGAAATAGGCACATCTGCGAAGGATGGTGATGGATCTAGGGACTGGAAATGGTCCGCCCACAACAGCCCGTGAAAGCTGCCCGCTGGTGTCCCCCTACACCGGCTGGTTCGAGCCCGCGCAGCACGACAGGGAGGGAACGGAGGCGGCTCTGCGCCCTCCATCTTCGCAGGCGGTGCGCTCACACAGTGGTCCGTCCCCCACCCTCAGTGGGCGCCCTGGGGCCCGGGTCCTTGGGCCTGGGAAGGGAATGCGTGCGAGGCGTGGGGACCGGCCCAGAGCAGAGCAGCGCACAGCAGCGGCGGGCGGGCCGGGGAGACACGGAGGCGGCCTGCCCTGGCCCAGGCTGGAAGACAGAAAAAGGGGTGCACTTTTCACGGGGGTCCGTCTGCCGCCATGGGGATCGGGGAGCAAGCCAACTAAGCGCTGACCCTGTCCTGCCTTTCCCACAGCTTTCAGGACGCCTTAAGTCAAGGCTGCGAGACCTGGGCCACATTTTACAGAAGGCAGTGTATCCTGTCCCTCAGTTTCTCCAGCCTTGAGCTCTGGGCCTTTGGTGAGACCGCTAGTCCGCTAGTGGCGCTCAGAGGGGCAAAGATGCTGAAAAGCCGCTGGCTTGAAACTCGATGGGTGATTGACACACCTTCTCAGCAAGTGTCTGAGTACCTGTTCAGGAACTCACTGGAGGGCAGGGGAAAGCAAAGAGGGGGAAAGAAGAGGACTTTGCTCAAAGTAGACAACTATTCCCACTTTCTGGGGCACAGAATTGAATCGTTGTTTGTTTCTTCTATATGGGTACACAACCTACCCGTCTGGGCCCGCGTACAGGGTAGTGAGGCCTTAAAGAGACCCCTCACCCCACCCCTGCCCAGATGCTAAGAGTAGGTCTCTGCTCACCCCCGTCTGACCATACAGCAAAGAAGTGAAAAAGTACCTGGATATCAAAGAATCTTGCTTTAAAAAAAAAAAAAAAAAGATGGGTCTGTTGTTTACTTACTAGCCAAGGTAAGATGCGCCCCCCATTACATTCCTTGCTCCAAGGTGACCTGGTGACCTAATAGAACAGCCTGGAGCCTGCTCAGAACCGTATGGAGTCAGACAGCTCGTGAAAACTGGGTAGTCTTTCCAGGTTCACAAACGCATGTTGGAACTAGAAATTGCAACAGGAGATGTATTCTGCATCTCCCTTCTGGCAATATGGGAGAGCGAAGAAGGAAAGCAGCTGGCAATGTCTGTGTAAGAAGCAAATGTTCAGTAGCAGCTTCTGATCTCAGGGCTTTGTTCACAAGGGGCTCAAGTAAAAGAGGGCCTTGAAGGGGCAGACGGCAAAGAATATGAAATGTCTTCCATAGTTTGGATGCACACGTGCTTCCCGCTTGAGTGGACTATTTGCTAGTGGATAGGGTGTGTAGGACTGATCCTTAGGCTTATTCATCCTTCTAACCCCACGGATGAACCCAGGCATGAGAATCTCCTATGTGTCTGCTTGTCAGTAGGACTCTTCCTGTTTCCTGTTTACTTTGCGATCCTGAGAAATCATATGGCTTATTCATTCATATACCAGCATCACAGATGCTCTGCAAACTCTTACCTTTTCAGATATCACCCCAATGGAAGGGGGAAAGTATAATGTAGAGTACAGTTGCAGTGCCTGGGTAATACAAATGGTTCATGTGCTCAGCTATTAATAGGTTAGGGATTTGAGGCCACCCAAAGGTTCTTTGGGAAAAAGACCTGACTGTCTCCTTCCCCCAAAATCAGCGATGGAAAACCTTATGGATCACAGTTCTACTCTGACACACATGGGGCCGCCGTGAGTCAGAGTTGATCGGCTGCCCATTGGAATTGTAGAGTACAATTTAGAATCATGAAGGGTCAGATAGATTTGAGCAGAAATCCTGCTTCACTACCTAGGGCTGACTCAGTGAGAAAGTGTACAATGCCCAGATGTCAGAATACCTTAGCCCCAGCCATTTTCCTAATTCACTGCTTTGCCCACCTAGTGTATAGTGGTCTTTCCCTCTTCTGAACCCTTATGAAAATTACCGTCTTTCAAATAGAGTAAGCATCTCTTCTTTTGAACTCAATTTTGTGGATCTTGTATTTACTTTCTCACATGTTTGTCCTTTCGCTTTTATGAGGATTAGGTTTGGCCACATAAATTTTTAAAACGTATGTAAGTGGCTTCAACAAAATAAAGGTGTGTTTATTTCTCTCTCATGTAAAATAAGTTGTGATAGTTAGTACAAGGCTGGTATACAACTTATTGTGCACGGGTCTTCCAGGGGCATCTAAGATCCAAACACCATCTGCCTTTCTGCCCTATTAGCCTTAGTGTAAGACTTCCATTTTTAATGTTGCCACATGGTCCAATATGGCTGCTGGAGTGCTAACCATGGTGTCCTTATTCCAAATAAAAAGAAGAAGGAGAGGAAATATTTTTTCCAAGTGTCCCACCAACTTGATCAGTCTTCTTTTGGGAATTTTTTTTGAGAGCACCACCCTATCACTTTTACTTATATTCCACTGGCCATCCATAGATTTAAGGGAAGCTAGGAAACAGATCTTTCTAGCAGAGTACATTGCCACCTAGAATAAAATCAAGTTACAAAACATTACGCATAATCACTTCATTTAACCTGAAAGAGCATCATCATTCGTAGGATCCTCACTGAGACAATCAGCCAGGTCCTGTCACTTGCCCATAGGCACAGAGCTAATGAACCTAGTTGGACAAAGACTATCCTCAGATTTTCACCCTTAAGCAATATTCCACAGTCCATTAATTGGTACCTATTATGGGCTGAATTGTATCCCCCAAAAAAATATTGATGTTGAAGTTCTACCCACCCTCCCCAACCTATGAATGGCAGCTTCTTTGGAAATAGGGTCTTCGCAGATGTTATTGTTGTTGTTGTTGTTGTTGTCAGGTGCCATGGAGTCGGAACCGACTCATAGCGACCCCATGCACAGCAGAATGAAACAATGTCCGATCCTGGGCCAACCTCACTACCGCTGCCACACTTGACGCCATCAATGATGTCACCTGGCTGATCCATCTCGTTGGGGGTCTTCTTCTTTTTCTTGACCCTCCACCTTACCCAGCATGACATCCTTCTCCAGTGGCTGCTGTCTCCAGACAATGTGTCCAAAGTATGAGAGACGAAGCCTAGCCATCTTGGCCTCCAAGGAGCACTCTGGTTGCACTTCTTCCAATACAGATCTATCGGTTCTTTTGGCACTCCATGGAACTTTCAGTATTCTCCTCCAACACCACAACTCAAAGGCATCAATTCTCCTACGATCTTATTATTAGTTAAGATGCTATTAGTTAAAATGAAGTCATACTGGAGAAGGACAGGCCCGGATCCCATATGACTGTTATCCTTATGAAAAAGAGGAGCTACACAGACACTGAGAAAGCCAGGGCAGGTGGCCACATGAAGATAAAAGCAGAGATTGAAGTGACACTTCCATAAATCAAGGAGTGCAGGCATCCCCAAGAACCACCAGAAGCCAGGTAGAACCTACAGAGGACGTCCCTACAACACCTTGATTTATTATTGCACACCTGTGCAATAATAAATCTTCATTGTTTTAAGCCTCCCAGTTTGTGATTCTTTGTTAAGGCAGCCTTATGAAGCAAATACAATATATAAGGCCTTGTATAATATGACCTCTAATCTACTTTTCCCACTACTAGCCTGTTAGTTTGTTACTATGATACATGTGTTACTGAAAGCTATGCAACCGATATTTTAAATACTAGTAGAGCCCACCCATGGTACACAGGTTTCAGTGGAGCTTCCAGACTAAAACAGACTAGGAAGAAGAGGCAGACCATTTCTGAATTGTCAGCCACTGAAAACATTGTGAATAGAAAAGGAACATTGTCAGATATAGTGCCAGAAGATGAGCCCCTCAGCTTGGAAGACACTAAAAATACGACTGCAAAAGACCTGCTTCCTCAAATTAGAGTTGACCTTAATGACGTGGATAAAGTTAAGCTTTCAGAATCTTCATTTGCTGATGTGGCACAACTCAAAATGAGAAAAAAAAAAAAAGATTCACAAACATGCATAAATCATTAGAATATGGAATGTATGAAGTATTAATTTAGGACAATTGGAAGTCATCAAAAAATGAAATAGAATACATAAAGATCCATATCCTAAGCATTATTAATGAGCTAACATGGACTGATAGTGACCATTCTGAATCTGGCAATCATATGGTTTACTATACTAGGAACCACAAACTGGCATCTCATTAATTATCAAAAAGAACATTTCAAGATCTATCTTGAAGGACAATGCTGTCTATGATAGGATAATACTCATACACCTACAAGAAGACTAGTTAATGCCACTATTATTCAAATTTGTGATTCAACCACTAAGCCAGTGATGATGAAATTGAAGAATTTTACCAACTTTCTCAGTCTAAAACGGATCAAACCTGCAAACAAGATGCATTGATAATTACTTGTGAATGGATTGTGAAACCAAGAGGAAGGTTCAATAGTTGGAAAATATGGCCTTGGTAAAAGAAATGATGCTGGAGATAGATAGAATTTTGCAAGACCAATTACTTATTTAATACAAATACCTTTATTAAACAACATAAAAGGTGATTATACACATGGACCTCACCAGATGGAATACAGAAGAATCAAATTGACTGCATCTGTGGGAAGAGACGTGGAGAATATCATCAGCCAAAACAAGACTGGGAAGACTGGGGAAGAAACCACTGATTGCTTATATGCAAATTCAGGTTCAAACTGAAAAAAATGAAAACAAGTCCATGAGTGTCAAAATAGGACCTTGAATATATCCCACCTGAATTTAGAGACCATCTTAAGAACAGATTTGATGCATTATTTACTAATAACCGAAGACCAGGCAAGTTGTGGGATGACATCAAGAACATCATAAAGAAGAAAGCAAACGGTCATAGGACAAACCCTCCTCCAACACCGAAACTCAAAAGGAGCATGTAAGCAGGCACATAAGCTTGCTGGTGACCACATTGTTCTGCATGGCAGTGGAAATCAGGGAAAGGCAGCAATGAAAATATGGACTGAGTTTGACCACGTTCCATAGATTCCCAGTGACCGTGAAAGGAGAGAGATAAGGGGAAGGGCTGGTTAGTCTGAAGTGTAAAGAAACTTGGGGACTCCTGAGTCCATGAACAAGGACATAGCCATGGAGGGCTGGAGATGAGAGTGAAGTGTCCAGCTGATATGAATAGAGGGTATTCACCTAAACTTGCAGATGGTACCCATTTGACCTGGTTTCGATAGTTTGATAATCAGAACTCAACTAGAAGAAGATAAAGTAATTTGATAAAGGAAACAAGTGTAAATGGCTACAATGTGATGAATTTGACCTATGCTTATGGATATAGTAGCTCAAAATACCAACAGAGAAGGAAGGAGTCTCCATGTCAAGGATCAAGCTTCTCCCCTCTGTATGCAGGGGTGATAGAGACAGGCAGCTTAGTCACTGGCTACCTAAAATGGGGGAGCTATAAAGGCACAAAATTGCTGGGTTACAAGTTTTCAAGAGGGAGTTTAGTTTCAGAGTGTGCAAGGGAAGGTAGAGTCCCCACTGAAGTTTTCCTCTTGTCTTGATGGGTCTGGTGAAAAGAGGTGGAGATAGATTTCATCTATTCAATAGTGAGTAATTGTTATCATACCTAATTGTGATTGCCACAACTGTAAATGTAGAAGATGTATAACAAAAAAGACGGAGTAGTCCTTACATTCTAGGAATAGAGGATCCTAGGACCATCAAGAGAGAAGTGTATCAGAGGCCATGCACGCACTGTGCCCAGACTGCTAAGAGCGCCATGAGCGCGGCCCTGGGGGAGCACAGCACCCAGAATCACTTAGCGCCATCAGCCTGGCACGGGTGGGCAGGCACCTCCCCTCCAGCGGGGCCCACTCGCTGGAGCCGAGAGAGGGGACCTAGACAGCTGAGAGGGGCTGCGCTCTCCCCAGTACCCCACCAAGGCCCTCTCCTCCCTGCCTTCACAGAAAGGGCGCCCCTCACTCACCAGTGGTCACAGGAAGGAGACTTGTCCTTGGCTTGGAGGTGAGACCTCTACCTGAAAATCTCTCTGCACACCCCACAACCCCCAAGATCCAGAAGCATGTTCTCAAGGTGGAAGGGCCCTGGGGCCAAGGGTGGAGGGAGGGCCCGTTTCCCTGCAGAGGGGTGGCAAAAAACAGTGATGTTTGGTTTTAAAAGCTTGTGCTGGTGCTACTGTAGGATAAGCACTAGACTGCCATCACAAACTTAACAACAATAAAGGCTTGTGGAGATCCAAAAAAAAAAAAAAAAAGGCAGAGAAGTGCATTAGCTGAACCTGGGACCCTAACCAGAAAAGAGGTGACACCAAATATGGAGGCAGAGAGTTGATGGCATGGAGAGATTGAGCAGCTGAGGACTCAAGACTCATGGAAAGATAAAGGCTGTGTGCTGGCAGCCAGGAGGAAGGCTTGCAGAATATGCCCTTTGGTTGTTTAAATGATTACATATTCCTGTATGGTTTTTGTTTCAGTTTAATAATAATAATAATAATAAAGGACCAATGTGGTTGTTAGATGAGACTTTGAAACTTGCTCTTGAGTGTAGAGATGCTAAAGCAACTTAAAGAAATGAGGAAGCAAATGATTTGAACAGAAAATTTCTAAGGGCAGCTCAAGAAGACAAAGTCAAATATTATAATGAAATATGCAAAAACTTGGAGTTAGAAAACTAAAAGGGAAGAATACAACCAGAATTTCTCAAGCTGAAAGAACGGAAGACAGAATTCAAGCTTCAACTTTCAATATTGAAGGATTTTATAAGCAAAATATTAAATGACTCTGGGAACCTCAACAACAAAAAAATAGAAGGAATGCACAGAATCACTGTACCGAAAAGAATTAGTTGATACTCAATCATTTCAAGAGGTAGCATATGGAGTTTGACCACATTCCACAGACTTCTATTGACCTGGAGATGAGAGAGAGAAGAGGAAGGGCTGGTTGGTCCGAAGTGTGGTGAACTTGGGGACTCCTGAGCCCATGGACAAGGACATAGCCACGGAGGACTAGGGCTGAGAGTGAAGCATCCAGCTGATATGAAGTGAGGGGAGACACACAGGAATGCTCAAACTTACAGATAGTGCCCATTTAACCTAGACTCGATGGTTTGATGATCAGAACTCGACTAGAGGAAGATTAAAAAAAAAATTTTTTTTTTTTGGATAAAGGACACAAGTGTAAATTGCTATAATTTGATGAATTTGACCTATACTTATGGATGTAGTAACTCAAAATACCAACTGAGAGGGAAGGAATCTTCACACCAAGTATCAATCATATCCCCTCTGTATACAGGGTTGGCAGGGACAGGCAACTTAGACATTGGCTACCTAAAATGAGGGGATGATAAAGGCACGAAGTGACTGGCTTGCAAGTTTTTAAGATGGAGTTTAGTTTATAAGTATGCAGGAGAAGGTAGAGTCCCCACTGAATAGTTTTCATCTTTTCTAGACAGGTCTGGTGAAAAGAGATGGGGATAAGATGCTTATGATTCAATAGTGAGTAATTGTTATCATGACTAATTGCAATTGTCACAACTGTGAAGGTAGAAGTTCTGTAACAAAAATGGGGGGAGTAGATAATCTCACATTCCAGAAACAGAGGACCCTAGGATCATCAAGGGAGAAGAGCATGAGTGGAATGTAGGACCCTATCCAGAGAAGCAGCGACACCAGAGATGGAGACAGAGATGAGGACATGGAGAAAGGGAACAGCTGGGGACTCTAGAATCATGGAAAGAGAGGGACTGAGTGCTGGCAGCCAGGAGGCAGGCTTGCAGAATGTGCCCTTTGGTTATTTAAATGATTATATATCCCTGGGTGTTTTTGTGTATACCCCACCACCACCAGAGGGAAGAAAAGCAAATATTGTTGAATGATGATGCACAGAGGAGATTGTAATCATTGCAATAAAATGATGAGTGTAATACTGATGTTCTCCCATGTAAACTATCAGTCAATTCACAATAAAAAATTTTAAAAAAAAAGAGGCAGCATATGATTAAGAACCAATGGCACTGAAGCAAGACGCCCAAGCAACAGTGAAGGCACTAGCGAAAACAAAAGCTCCAGGACCTGACAAAATACAAATTGAAATCTTTCAACAAACTGATGCAGCACTGGAGGCACTCACTCATCTCATGTTTGACAAGAAATCTGAAAGACAGGTAACAAGTCAATCGATTAGAAAAGATCCATACTTGTATCCATTCCTGAGAAGGATGACCCAACAGAATTTGGAAATCATCTAACAATATCATAATATATTCAAATAAAATTTTGCTGAACATAATTCAAACATGATTGCAGCAGTGCATTGACAGGGAGCTGCCAGAAATTCAAGTTGATTTAAAAGAGGATGTGGAACTAGGATTATCAGTGCTGACATCAGATAGATCTTGACTGAAATCAGAGAATACCAGAAAGCTGCCTATGTGTGCTTTATTGACTATATAAAGGTGTTAAGCTGTGTGGGTCATAACAAGCTATGGATAAACAATAGGTATTCCAGAATACTTAATTGTGCTTATGAGGAACCTGTACATAGACCAAGAGGCAGTTGCTTGAACAGTACAGAGGGATACTAAATTGTTTAAAATCAGGAAAATTGTGTGTCCTTTCAGCTTGCGTTTTTTGATCTGTATGCTGAACAAATCACCTGAGAAGCTGTATTATATGAAGAAGAATGTGACATCAGGATCAGAGGAAGACTCATGCAGATGATACAACCTTGCTTTATGAAAGTGAAGAAGACTTGAAATACTGATGAAGATCAAAGACTTCAGGCTTCAGTATGGATTACATCTCAAAGTAAAGAAAACAAAAATCCTCACAATTGAACAAATAAATAACATCATGATAAACTGAGAAAAGATTGAGGTCATCAAAGACTACATTTTGTTTGGAATCTAAAATCAATGATCATGAAATCAAAGGACATATTGCAGTAAGCAAATCTGCTGGAAAGCAAAACAAAACAAAACTCTTTGAAGTATTAAAGAGCAATGAGGACTGAGGTGTGTCTGACCCAGTCCATGGTATTTTCAATCGCCTCATATACAGGTGAAAATTGGACCATAAACAAGGAAGACCATAGAAGAATCATGCATTTGAATTGTGGTGTTGGTGAAGAATATTGAAAATGACGTGGATGGTCAAAAGAATAAACAAATTTATCTTGGAAGAAGTACATCCAGAATGTTCCTTAGAAGCCAGGATGGGGAGACTTAGTCTCTTGTCATTTGGACATATTATCAGGAGGGACCAGACCCTGGAGAAGGATATCATGCTTGGAAAAGTGGAGGGTCGGCGAAAAGGAAGACGTTCCCAATGAGATGAGTTGATACCGTGTCAGCAACAATGTGTTCAAATATAACAACAGTTGTGAGAATGGTGAAGAACTGGGCAGTGGTTCATTCTGTTGTGTATGTGAGTCAGAACTGACTTGATGATACCTAACAACAATGACAAATCTACTTTTCCAATCCAATATCCAAATTCTTCATTTTAATGGTTTTTACATACTTAAAAAAAATAACTATATACTCTTTTCAAGTGATACCTGGAGAGTTGGAATAAATAATAAAGCACATAAAAATGTTTATGCTCCTGGTAAAGGCAGGTACAGAGGGCCAGAACCAAGTCACTCTCAGGTCAGCCTCAGCTACTGAGAGGACTCTGAGGCATGTTGTTAGACAGCCTCTGCTCTACCACAACACAACTCTGAAGCTGAATCCCTCACTGCACTTCCATCAACCTTTGGCCTTGTCCTGCTCCACCTGCTTGAGATGCTTTCATTCCCCTTCTTCTTCATCTGGAATCCTCATGTGCTTCAAGTCCACCTGGAAGCTTCCCACATCCCTCTAGTCTAGAAACCACAGCCCTTACTGTTTTGATCACATAGTTTTTTATTAAATTTACCCAGCCTAGATACTTCTGATATGGCACTGTAGGATTAGCACTGGACTGCGAACCACGAGGTCAGCAGTTCAAACCCACCAGCTGCTCCTCGGAAACCCTTTACAGGATCGCTATGAGTCAGAACCAACTCAGTGGCATTTAACAAAAAGAACAACAACAAATGCTATGTAAATGTTAGGACTCCTGATGTGGCACTGTAGGATCAGCACTTAGCTGTGAACCACAAGGTCAGCAGTTCAAACCCACAACTGCTCCTCATACAGGGTCACTATGAGTTGGAATTTAACAACAATTAACAATAACAACAAAATAATGTGTTATACTTTAAATGTCATTTAGGCTACATTTTATGCTTTAACTTATAGAAATGACTAGATTGTGTCCTTAAGAGTAGGAGCAAGTGTAACCTTTGTGTCTCTACAGTATAAATATCATCTAATTCTTGATTCATTGATTGTAGTTAAGGATATGAGTTATGGTTTCTTTAGTGAACAGGCCCAATCAAAGGCAAAGCAGCATGGATCTTTCATATTCAACAATGTTGTTGTTGTTGTTGTTGTTTGTGCCATCGAATGGGTTCCGGCAATAGACACTGAAAAAGACCCTTGAGGTTCAGAATTTTCATATTTAAAATGAGAAATACAATACAGACATTATAGAGATTTGGTGGAGATTGAATGTGATCATGTATGAAGAGGATTTAGTTCACTTTCCGATCGGAGTAAACAAACAAATGACAGTCCAGGTTCCTCTCTGTGGTATTAACCTGTGGCACTCGGAGTCAATTTGCTGCTGTTATTTAGTGCCCTCGAGTTGATTCCGACTCTTACTGGCCCTGTATAGGGTTTCCAAGGAGTGGCTGGTAGATTTGAATGCTGGCCTTGTAGTTCAAACCGACGTTGTCGCCCAGTGCTTAACCTACAGTGCCACACCAGGATTCCAATGGATGGTGCAAATTGTTAGCACATTCAACTTCTAAATAAAAGGTTAGAGGTTTGAATCCACCACGAGGCTCCTTGAAAGAAAGGTCTGTTGTCTACTTCTCAAAAGTCAGTCACTGGAAACCTTATGAAGAAGAGTTCTACTCTGATACGCATCGAGTTGCCATGACTTGGAGTCAAACTGATGGCAGCTGGCTGTATAAACTCCTGTAGCGTAGTGGTTATGAATCGGGCTGTGAACCTTAAGTTCAGCAGTTCAAAACTACCAGCTGTTCTGTGGGAGAAAGATGAGGCTTTCTGCTCCCATAAAGATTTACAGCCTCAGAAACCCTGTACAGTGTTGCTATGAGTCGGAACCGACTCTACGGCACATAACAACAACAACAAACCCTATACAGGGTTGCTATGGGTCAGAACTGACTTGACAGCATTTAACAATAACAACAAATCTGAATAGTGTGAACAACAATATTTGTCTGAGTGGATGGAGATAACTGTCACTTCACATGTTGTTATATAAATTTAGTGGATTCTTGATATGATGCAGTGGGTTAATGTACTAAACTGCAAGGTTGCTTTGAACTGCAAGGTCAGCGGTTCAAGTTCACCAGCTACTCCCCAGAAACCCTATAGAGGGTCACTCTGAGTTGGTACCAACTCGACGGCACTTAACAACAACAACAACAACAATTATTTGCAATAAAACAAAAAACAGAGGCTCACACACATAGGAAAAGTAAGCACTCGCTCATGAAACTTTGTTTCAGCCATAGACACACATACATATACTTGTATGTTGTTTTTATATGCCATATACATCCTTGGAACCCTGAAGATCTCTCTCTCTCTCTCTCTCTCTCTCTCTCTCTCTCTCTCTCTCTCTCTCTCTCTCTCTTTCTCTCTCTCTCTCAATCATCTATCATCTATCTATCTATCTAACACGACCTCAATGGTGTAAATGGTCAGGTGCGTGGCTACTACCCAAAAGGCTGGAGGTTCCCATCAACACTGGGTATCTACCTCTGAAAGAGACAGTCATTGGAAGCCCTATGGACACAGCTCTACTCTGTACACATGAGATCACCATGAGATGGAAGACTCCACTGCAACTGATTTGGTTCTTTAAATTTATCTATCCATCATCTATTTATCTATCTATCCATCTATCAGTATATCTATTCATCTATCTATCTATCCATCTATCACTTCTGTTGTTGTTGTTAAGTACCGTGGAGTCAGTTCCGACTCATGATGACCCTGCACAGGGTTTCCAAGGCTGTAAATCTTTATGGGAGCAGAACGCCTCATCTTTCTCCCACGGAACTGCTGGTAGCTTCGAACTGCTGACTTTGTGGTTCGCAGCCCAATTCGTAACCACTACGCTACCAGATCTATCACTTCTAGGTGATAGATAAATGGTAAGTGAAGGGAAAGCTGCCATGCATTAAGTCTAGCCATACAGTCTTTCAACTCTAACAGATAGTTGCAAGTAGACACTGTAATAAAACAAGAAAGAGGAGGAATTCCAGGGGAGTCTTGTTGTGGCGCTGTGGGTTAATGCGTTGGACAGCAAAGTCGGTTTGAACTGCAAGGTCAGCTGTTCAAGCTCATCAGTCACTCCTTGGAAACCCTGTACAGGGTCATACTTAACGACAGCAACATTAATATTTATGAAGTCCTGGTATGGTGCTGTAGGATAAGCACCCTATTGCTAACCACAGGGTCAGTGGTTCAAACCCACCAGTCACTCTTTGGAAGCCCCATATAGTGTCTCTATGAGTCAGAACTGACTGGGTGACCCTTAACAAAATCATTAGTATGACAAGAAGAAAGAGTGAGGCTGTAACTAACAAGTTACACTAGTCTTTGCTAAGCAGCAGCAGCCAAATAATATCACAAGTGTGAGATCTGCCAAGATGTGATGACTGCTTTCTTTCCAAACTTTGCGTACTCAGTGCTCTATTCAAGAATCAAATGCACATGTAGAAGACCCTGGGATCTGTCATAGGAGAGCAATGATCCAAAACCATTTTGGCACTCTTCCTGGTTCAACTGTGAAACACATCTACTCTCAAACTCCCTTTGCTGAACATTTTACATCTATTTCTTTTCGTGCATTTGTGTGTGAGACAAGGCTCAAGATAACAGCAGACATTGTGATGGGTCATGAGATAGGTCTGTCCCTCCTTGTTTGTGGTGGAGGAATCCAGACTTGCTGTTACCCTGGGAGCATTGGAGACAGCCCACCTCACAGCAGTGTCTGGAAAGCAGTACCCTGGGATGGCAATTAGGATTGTGTCTAGTCACAGTGGAAAAATGAATCTGTGTGCATATTGTCCAAGATCCTCTCCCAGGCTTGAAAGTAAAAGAATGTCACCCAAACTGATATTTTATTTTATTCTCTAGTGCATCTGGAGAACTGCAGGAAATCTCCATGCTTATGTCAAAGGTGATCGGGCCAGAAAAAGTCAGCCCCCTCTGGGGAACTGCACTTGTGGGCAAAGGAGAAAATATACCAGCTTCTCACTTTCCTACTGAAACTTATTTTGTGACTCAATGGCTAAAGAAGAGAATGGTAGAAATATTATTAACCCTTCCTACAGAAAAAACAAAACAGAACACAACAAAAAGCTAGAGCAATGCATTGGCAACTGCCCTGTGCCTTCAATGAAACCTAAAACAGTGGAATTTATTCAGCCTTCACAATTTTCTATCCCAATTGGGGTTTAAAAGTGGAGGATTCAATTTCAGAAGTTTGCTCATTATTTGAGTCCCTATAATGATAAGTCATTCAGTACTCCATGCAGAGTGGTGGTGGTGGTGGTGTGCCATCGAGTCGTTTCTGGTTCATAGTGACCCTATGTGGAGTTTCAGAGGCTGTAGATCTTTATAGGAGCAGAATGCCTCATCCTTGTCCTACAGAGCCCCTGGTATATTTGAACTGCTGCCCTTAAAACTGCTAACAGCCCAACATGTAACCCACTATACTACCAGGTTTCCTTATAGCAAAGGAAGAGGAGGAAAATGTCCTATTCCCATAGTTTCTAGTGTCGTGAAGATGCCTGCATATCCTTTCATGGAGTTACATGCTATTAATGAATGCCACTATGCACCAAATACTCTGCAAGGTACTGGGGAGAGAGAGGGCACAGTGATGAGCAGGAATGATATAGAGCCTGAATAATCAAGGCCAAAAAAATATCCACTCATTCAACAAAGACCTGTTTTTGAACTACTTACCCCTTCCTTGGCCTTCCCCACCCCACACCCCCAAACACTGCACTTAATTAACCACAAGCTAAGTGCTTTGGAGTCAGTTCTGACTCATAGCCAATCTTTACTGGAGTAGAAAGCTTCATGCTTCTCCCGTACAACGTCTGGTAGTTTCGAATTGCTGACCTTGAGGTTAGCAGCTCAACTTGTAACCACTACTCTACCAGAGCTCCTTAGAGACTGCACTTGTGAACATATAGATTAATAAGGCCCAATTTCTACTCTCTCAGATCAGGGAGTGGAGGACAAGAGATAGACAAGTAAATAATTGTAAGTTAGTAAATCAAAACATCAGTAGAGAGAACACAAATGACTGTCTAGACAGGCCATGGAAGGGTTTCCTGGTGTAACAGACAGTTGGGATAGGCTATGATGATGTACAGACATGTCACAGGTGGGCAAATGTGGGAGGTGTAAGATGGAAAAGCTTCATTCCTCTTCTCTTCTTTCCCTCCAAATTGTGGTAGGACATACCCGGTCTCTCAGCATCTCCTAAGCCATCTTTGGGTCAGTGGTATGCTCAAGTCCACTTAGAGAGGGGAAGGTACAAAGAACTTCCCCAAACAGCAAGTTCTGGTGTTTGCATGAGAGCATGGAGGAGCTGGCAAAGGCATCTCAGGGACAGCCTTAGGGGTCTACCAAAGGTCTGCTAGAGTTACACAGAGGTGAACATAGAGACCCTGTATAGGGTTTCTGAGCAGCAGCTTCTAAATTTGAACTGCTTACCTTGTGGTCCAGGGCATTAACCCACAGCACCCCATCAGGACTCCTGAGAATTGTTTCAGTTGAGTGGGTTCTGACCTATAATGACCCTGTATAGGGTCTCTGAGGAGTGGCTGGTGAGCTTGAACCACTGACCTTGTGGTTCAAACTGACTGCAGTCCAGTGCATCAACCCACAGAGCCACACCAGAGCTCCTGAGAATTACAATAGCGTCGTGGTTACAAATCGGGCTGCAAATCTCACTGTCAGCAGTTCAAAACCCCCAGCTGTTCAGCAGGAGAGAGATTAGGTGTTCTGGTCCGGTAAAGATTTACAGCCTGGGTCGCTATGAGTCAGAACGGACTCCACGGCATGTAACAACAAGAGCAACAAGAACCGAGACAGCTTCCTGAAGCAAGTGAAGGAAAATGTTCAGAAAAAGAAGGAAAGCCAAAGAGAAAAACGTACCAGGGTTCAGCTAAAGCGCCAGCCTGCTCCCAGCAGAGAGGCGTACTTTGTGAGGACCAATGGAAAGGAGCCTGAGCTGCTAGAACCGATTCGGTATGAATTCATGGCATAACAGGAGTGAAATAAAGATGTCTGAGATGTACCAATGCCAGGCCTTTGGTTGTAATTGTGTGGAAGCATGATGTCCTCCCCACTCCAAATACAAAGTGTTTAAAGCACATTTAACTCCCCAATTCACTTGATAATAAATGCTTTTACTATTGAAAAAAAAAATCAATAAAAAGCACAAATAAGCCCATGTTTATCTTGTTTCGTGAGTGTTCTGCCCTTGAGAACTGGGCTTCCTACGGTTTTCCATAACTGTGACCTTTCAGAAGCATATCAGCAGGCCTTCCCTTCAAGGTGCCTCTGAGAGGGATTGAACTGTCAACCTTTCAATTAATAGTCCAGTGGAACCACAGGGGACTCCTATACAACTTGAAGGGTGTGTGTAATAGCCCCCTTAGGAAGCTGAGGCCAAAAATGAGCTCAGTATCACACAGCTATGAAGTAATGGAATGAATATTCCACCCAAGGGAGTCTGTCTCCAGAACACACAGCCTTCACACCAAACTAAACTGCCTTACTTAAGAGAATCAACCATAATTAACCATACTTTACAAAGTTTTGCATTAACACTAAAGCATGGTTAGTTTTAATCCTGCATGGGAGAGAATGATGAATGATAAGCTAAAGATAAATTACTTATAAAAAAGGAAGAAAGTATTTGCCACATCCAGTTTTTGCTTGGCTGTACTGAATTACTAGCACAAAGAGATTTGGTGGTGTAGTGGCTACAAGTCAGACTGCTACCTCAAGGTCAGCAGTTCAAAACTACCAGAAAGATGAGACTTACTACTCCTGTAAAGATTGACAGCCTTGGAAACCTTATACAGGGTCGCTGTGAGTCAGAACTGACTCCCTGGCACACCACCACCACCAGTGGACAATACTAGTTGAAGTTATTCAGCTTCGGCAAAATTGTCTTTTTCTCCAAAAACTATGTGGTGTTAGGGGAAATAGTAAATGAACTCATAAGCTTTCAAAATGATAATCTAGCATTACTTAAAAGTCTACAAATTTGTCCTAAATGTATTTAAATCTTACCAGCGAACATGATGCTGGATATTAAAAAGTAATTCTGGAGAAATTAGCTTGCAGCTACAAAATTAATATAATTCATTTATTACTTGCAGCCACAAATCAAGATGCTGTTAACACTGCTACACACAATTTAATATCCACAGTAAGTTTCCATATGGCTTCAATTTTAGGTTTCTGGTCACTCTATTGAATCATTTACTGAACAGCCCAGCATGTCTAGTCAAAAGTCACTTGACCTAACTACAGCATGAAACATGGGCTTTCAAACTAAGAAATGTCAGAATTGGTTTTACTGCTCGTTTATCATATTTAATAAATATTTTTAAAAAAATTTATTGACTTACTGCTATATGTTGTTGTTAAGTGCTATCCAGTCAGTTCCAACTCATAGCGACCCTGTATAGGGTTTCTGAGGAGTGGCAGGTGAGCTTGAACCACCAACCTTATGGTTCAAACTGACCTTGTGGTCCAGTGCATTAACCCACAGTGCCACACCAGGACACCTTATTACTATATACAGCTTAAGACACCCAATTGCCGATACTAGCCAAGACGGTTCTAATGTTTCTAGTATCCTGATAACTTCCTTCTTCCTTTTGCTATTTTGCCTTAGAAGAGGGAAAAGGAAATGGAGAAACACAAACACACATATACATATATACACCCACCCATATCTTTAATGATATACAAAAATATTTTTAAAAGGTTTAGATAAAATAATCATTCAGAGTTGAGTTAAGACCTCTTCCACACCATCCTGTCCCATAAATACATTGTGTTTCAAATTTAGATTTCCTGCCTCCTTTTAAGGAGTTCAAGTTTCCTAATGAAAGATATTTACCATCAGTCTGTTGTACTGTGGTGATTTGCAAGTTGCATGATTCTGGAAGCGATGCCAACGGTATTTCAAATACCAAGATCATCATGGTGGACAGGTTTCAGCTGTACTTCCAGACTTCACACTAGAAAGTGAAGCCTTGTGATCTACTTCTGAAAATTAGCCAATAAAAACCCTATCTGTCACAGAGTTGTGTTCAATAGTGTTCATGATGTAATCTCTGATTATTTACTCAGCATTCAAATGGAATAAGTATGGTGAAAGGATACAATCCTGACAAACATCTTTACTGAATTTGAACCAAGCGGTATCCCCTTGTTCTGTTTGAATGACTGTTTCTTGGTCTATATACAGGTTCCTCAAGAACATAATTAAGTGTTCTGGAACTCCCATTTTTCACAATGTTGTCCATGATTTTTTACAATTTGAGGCTGGAACATATGAATATGGTTTCAACATTGAAGGAAGACTCGTTAACAACCTTCAATTTGCAGATGACCTCGCTTGCAGAAAGCTAAGGGGACTTGAAGCACTTCTTGATAAAAATTAAAGGTTTCAATATGGATTACTTTTCTACATAAAGAAACAAATCCTCACAACTGGACCAGTAAGCTGTATCATGATCAACAGAAAAAAGATAGAAGTTATCCAGGATTTAATTTTGATTGGATCCATAATCGATACTCATGGAAGATCTACCCAGGAAATGGAATAGCATGATGCATTGGACAAATTGGTGCAAAATATCTTTTTAAAGTATTAAAAAGTGGAATTTCCAGTAAAATGGCAGACTAGACAGACACACTACACAGACCTTCTGCAACAAAGATAAGAGAGACAAAAACAGACACAGATGAAAATTCTGGAACCCTGAACTTCAGAAGAAGGGTTAGATAAGTGGATTGAGTGCTTGCTGGGAGGAGAAGTTGAGCAGGGACAGGAAGACGGAGACTGACTGGTGAACAGTTGGCCTGATGCAATGTGATTGTCTTGAACCTCTGTGAGCAGCTTTGGCAACAGAAGGTAGCCTGGTAGAATAGTCACACAGATGTCTGGAAAGGTGGAATACCTTCTTGTTCTCCACACTCCCCTGGTGACCAGCTGTGTGGCCAGTTCCCACCCTCATCTACCCCCAGCATATGCCCTGCTTTCTGGGAGTTCTGAACTATAGGTTTGGGAGCCATGCCAGTGTGAGGTGAGGGCCGACTACTCCAATGTGATGTACCATTTTTGTGCCTGGCTTCAGGTGGGTTTGGCTTAGGACCTACAGAACCTGCAGAGCCACCCAGTCACCCTGCCCCCAGCATTGACCCAGTCACCCCGCACCTTGCTGTCCTGTGGTCCTAACTGAAACCTCACAGCCCTCTTCCCTCAGAGTTTTTCTGCTCCAGCTCCAACAGCTGCCCTGTCTTATTGTTTTTGTTTGGGGATTTGTTTTGTTTCCTTTTGTTGTTTCATTGTCTTTGCTTGTCTCTTCATTCTCCTTCTTTTTCTCTTTCCATTTCCTGGAATTTCATACTTTCTATCTCTGTGTTTTTCCTTCTTTTTTTGTTTCTCAGTTTCCCTTCTTCTTTTTTTCCCCTTTTGATAGTTCTTTACTACTCTTAACTCTCTCTCTCTTCTCATCTCTCTTCTCACTGGTTTTTCTAAGTGTTTTTTTGTTTTTAAAGTCTTCTTTTATTTCTTATTTTTCTCTCCTATAGCTCCATTTCTCTGTGCCTCTTTTGTCATTATAGTTGCTATATCCCATTTTTCTCTTTATCTTTGTTTCTCTATGATTTTATCTTTTCATTGTTGTTTCCTTGTTTATTTATTCTAGTTTGTTTTGTTGTATGAAGTGGAGAGGGGTTTTCACTTTCCCACCCAACAGGAGACAACAACCGTACCTACATAGCCTAGCTTTGACCATACCCTCTGCAGCTCCATCCACTGGACAAGAGCCAACACCAGCTCCTATACCACCTCATCAACAAATGACAGAGAGAAGCCAGCACTAACCAAACCCACACTAAACTGAGATGCATGAATGGTGAACAACAACAGTGTAAACACTTCTATTCTCTAACTGCACTCACTGGAGACAGTCGGTGAAAACCTAAGAACACATCAGTATACAATTATCAACTAAATCCAAATACAACATCTCTAGAATGTCCCAGAGACAACAGACAATGTTAGCTCACATGAAGAAACAATAGAGAATGGCACAAATGACCAAGATGGAGAGCCAGAAAATTTTCTGAGGAAGAAAAGGCAATGGAATTAATGGAAAAATAATTCAAAGAATGGTATTTAGGTACTTTCAAAGGACTTACAAAGAGCAAAGAAAACAAGAACACAGAAAAAATCTAGAAGAATTCAGGAAAACACTAAAGAACAAACAGAAAAAATAAATGAAAATTTGGAAACAATACAAAACCTGCAATTAGAAATACAGAACATTAATACCTCTGTATAAATTAAGCTTTAAGAAATGTACAATACATTGACAGGGCAAAGGAGTAGAATTGAAGCAATGGAAACCCAAATTACTGAAATTGAAGATCAATCTCTCAATACTGGTATGCTAGAAGAACAATTAGAGAAAAGAATGCAAAAATCCAAAGAAAGCCTAAGAGTTCTGGAAGAGGAACAACTTATGGGTGATCAGAATTCCAGTGCAGGGAGAGACAATAAAAAGTACAGAGAAAATTGTCAGAGAGTTGTTAGAAGAAAACTTCCCCTAACATCATGAAAGACACGAAGATAAAGCATACAAGAAGCTGAACAAACCTCAAACAGGATAGATCCAAAAAGAAAATCACCAAAACATACCATAATTAAAATTTTCCAAATCCAAAGACAAAGAAAGAATCATGAGAGAAGCTCAGGAAAACCAAAAAATTACTTACAAAGGAGAACCAATAAACCTAAGCTCTGATTTCTCAGCAGAAACCATGCAGGCAAGAAGACAGTTAAGATGACATATACAAAACTCTGAAAGACAAAAAAAAAAAGGCAACCAAGAATCATATACCCAACAAAGCTGTTCCTCAAATACTACAGCAAAATTAGGATCCTGATAAACAAAAACAAAAGAAATTTGCAATGACAAAAGCAACTTTACAAAAATGCTAAAGGATGTTCTTTGGACTCAGCACCAGCAACAGCAGACAACATCTTGAGATTTCCATACATAACAATACCTCCCAGAACTCAATCCAAACGTAGAAGTATTTAAGGTCAAACAAACCTACAAGACTGAGACTGATAATACGGAACCAGAAATACCAATTTATAATGAAGTCAACTACAAAGTGAAAAAAGGAAATAGTATAGATATAGAATTTCCAAATGACAAAGGAATCAATTAAATTTCAAGATAAAACAGACTATGTTAAACAGGGGGAAAAATAAGAAATTACAGGGTAACCTCAAGAAAGGAGTCATGGGGTGGCACTGTAGGATAAGCACTTGCCTGCAAGGTTGATTTGAATTGCAAGGTTGGTGGTTCAAACCCACCAGCCACTCCCTGGAAACCCTATACAGGGTCACTATGAGTCAGAACTGACTCAATTTCACTCAGTAACAACAACCTCAAGAAAATTAATATGCCTGTGCATCAAAATTTTAAAAAAGAAAAATTGAAAGATTTAGTAAACACAACAGAAATGAAAATGAAAAGAAAACCCACAAACAAAATGAACTCAGCACATAAAATGATATAGAATAAAGAAACCAACAGCACCATAAAAACCACACATCAAAATGACAGCAATCAATTCATATCTATAGATAATTATACTGAATGTAAATGATTAAATACATCAATCAAAAGACAGAGAGAGCAGAATGGAGAAGAAAACAGGATCCTTCAATAGACTGTCCACAAGGGACACATCACAATGATGGAGACAGCCTAAATGTCCATCAACAGAGGAATGGTTAAACAATCTTTCTTGAGGTTACCCTGTAATTTCTTTTTTTCCCCCTGTTTAACACAGTCTATTTTATCTTGAAATACACACACTGGAATACTATGCAACACTGAAGAAGAATAATGAATCTGTGAAACACCTTGCAACATGGATGAACCTGGAAGACATTATACTGAATGAAATTAATTACAAAAGAACAAATGTTGCATGAGACCAATGTTGTAGAAAATTAATAACAAGGTTTTATATATATAAGGAGCTTTGGCAGTATAGTGGTTACGAATCGGACTGCAAGCTGCAAGGTCTGCAGTTCAAAACTACCAGCGGTTCCGTGGGAGAATTACAGCCTCAGAAACCCTGTGTAGAGTCGCTATGAGTCGGAACCGACTCCACGGCACAAAACAACAACAATAATATATATATATAAAAGAAACAATCTATGATGGTTACAGGAAGAAGGATGAAGGAAAATTCTTCTTGGGTTAGAGGGTACGTACCATGTTAGCACGTGTCACAGGATAGGCAATCTACAAAAAAGAGGGAGGTTAACAGAGGAAAGATGAAGGTAGCCGGAGAATGAGGGAGGAGTGTAAGAGTTAAACATTGGTACATGGAAGGGATTGCAATCATTGTAATGTAGCAAAATATATGACTTATTGAATATAAAATGATGATCTGCTCTGTAAGCCTTTGTTCAATTCACAATAAAATGTTTTTATAAAATTTTTATAAAGACAGGATGTCACTTTGAAGACTAAAGTGTGCTTGACTAAAAGCCATGGGATTTTCAATCGCTTCCTGTGTATCAGAAAACTAGAAAATGAATAAGAAAGACTGAAGAAGAATTAATAACTTTGAATTATGGTGTTGGTGAAGAATACTTAAGGTGGCATGGGCTTCCAGAAGAACAAACAAATCTATCTTAGAAGAAGTACGGCCAGAATGCACCTTATAAGCAAGGATGGTGAAACTTCATCTTATTTGGACATGTCATCAGGAGGGAGCAGTCCCTGGAGAAAGACATCATGCTAGATAAAGCAGTGTGTCAACGAAAAAGAGGTAGACTCTCAGTGAGATGGATTTCCACAGCTGGCTGCAACAATGAGTTCAGACGTAGGAATGATACTGAGAATGCTACAGAATCAGTCAGTGCTTCATTCTGTCAGCACCAACTCAAGGGCACCTGATAACAACAGATGAGCCCATGAGGTTGGAAGTCACTCATCTGATACAGGGACAGCACAATGGACTTGACTGTGAAGAAGGCACAGACCTGGGCAGCATTTGGGAGTACTGTAGGTGGGATCAACATGAAGCACAGCCTACTTGACACCAGCTAACAACTAACAAAGGAGTTACACACAAGTTGCATCATTCTGGAAGAGAAATACATGTATTAATTACACCTCCTGGTTCCAGCCTAAAAGAGAACAATAAATCTAAAAAGGAAAGTATACATCTTTCACCTGTATTTTCTTGGGAACCTGTGTTACATTCACTGCATGCAAGTTTTTCAGTGCATTTTCTAATGGCGAACTCCTTTTCTTTCTTAACCATCCTCACTGTGAAGGTAAGTTAAATAGACCAGACAAATCAAACCACATTTCCTCCAGAATTTGTCGTGGAGAGGATTTCTTCCCACAGGTATGATGAAGTCTGTGGTTAAATCACTACATTCCAGTCTATGAATCTTGTCAGATTCTATTTACTGCCACTTTCAAAAGTTAAATTGAGAAGGGAAACCTATGATTCAGAAAAACCTAGTGACAGGGATTTATATTTGGCTGTTGTACTTTGTTTTGCTTCTTTTATGTATGGGTAGAGTTAGAGAAACAGTAGAGGGAAACTGAGAATACGGAAAGGCATATCACTGTTGCTCTGATTCATACAAAGTAATGGTACTCTCACTAGAAAAGAGAGCAAGGCTAGATGAGGAAGCTAGCCCCAAAGCTGCCATAAATGTGCACATCACTGCAGAAGATTGTTTTGTAGGAGTTTTTTGATCCTAAGCTTGAAAAAAGATCTGTGAAGAAAATTAGAAATAAAATACTGATAATTGTTGTTGTTGTTGTCAGGTACCATCGAGTCGGAACTGATTTATAGCCACCCCATGCACAGCAGAACGAAACAATGTCCAATCCTGGGCCAACCTCACTACCGCTGCCACACTTGAATCCATCAATGATGCCACCTGGCCAATCCATCTCGTTAGGGGTCTTCCTCTTTTTCTCTGACCCTCCACTTTACCCAG
>NW_006408524.1:19876773-19884854 GCF_000296735.1 Chrysochloris asiatica
ATTAATAAAAAAGGAAGCAAACAATACTCAAGTTTTTCTCCACACCTTGCACACCTTTCATGTGAATAACGCTTTTAGAGGTTATTTTGTATGGATTATCTCAACAGCCCTGCTGACATAATTGTGACCAATGTAGATCATCATCACCAAAATGGAAACACAAAGGAGCTAAGTGACTCTCCCAAATTTATGTAACTAGCAAATGGCAGAATTAAAATCACACTCAAGTCTTTCAACACCCAGTTCCATTGTCTTTCCAGAATATTGCTCACATTTCAGCTATTTTAATAGAATAATAACAAAAATCATGCTTTAAGAACAAGACAAGTATGACTTGCCTATTTTCTGGAAGGACTGCATCATAATACCTGTGTTCACAATGATGTTTCTTTGAAAATTTTGTTGAAAACGTCAACGCATAAGACGATTACAAATGTTGATAACCTGTCAACTGAAATATAGACTCCAGGCCATGGGAAAGTGCACATCCTGATACGAAATCTCTGACAAGTCTGGGTGACATATAACCAGAGTCAGAGAAAGATGAAATAAATCTCCAAATGAAAGAAAACCTTAGCTATTAAAAAGAAATCATGGACTCCCCTTTGCCCTCCCCAACCAGAACATGTATTTTCCATTTCCCTCATGACTCCCTAAAGTCAATCATATTGTTTGATATTATGAGAAATAAGTACAGCCCATATTGTACTTATTTCTTCACTTTATTAAGTTTTATATGTCCAACTGGAGCTAATCCCTGAGATCATCTCCTAGCTAAATAATGAACTGGCTAATAAAATAGTGAATATCACCTGTAAGTATTGTGCTCCTTTAAAAAATCACCTATATGAGACTAAACAGTCAATAATCACTTTAAAAAGAGAGAGAGAGAATGTAAGAGGGCAGGGAAACTAGATTAATGGAAATGGAACAACCAGAACAGAAGTAGTGAAGTGGTTCCTGCATTGTGAAGAACATAACCAATGCCACTAAATAATTTGTTTAGAAATTGGTGAATGGAAGCCTAACCTGCTCTGTGAATCATCACCAAAAACATAATAAATGGTTGTTTTTGAAAAATCCTGTATGTCTGTATAAAACCATATGTTCTTAATCAAATGATAAATCTACTTACATTGTTGACTCACATAGTACTCAATGTACTACTCAGGACAGCACAGCGTCCTGCACAGAAAGGTGCTCAATTAATGTTCTGCTTAACTGAAGCCAATTAGAGTGTGTCCAGAATACAGCCCCTTTGCACTTACCAAGTGCTAACCCCATGGGAGAAAATTAGGATGCATCTGATGAGTGTTTAATATTAGTTTGAAATGTTCATCTCTTACTTGCTTTTGAACTCCACATAGCCAGCCTTCCCCATGTGAAGTCTGCAAAAGGCACGTATCACGTGAGTAAAAAAAATATAGAGAGATATATTCTATGTATTATTTTCTCGGGGACTTCAGGTTAAAATAGAATCTCTTTTAAGGTCTTTTGATAAGTTTAGGAAAATGAGGCATTGTTCCTTTAAGATGCAGTTAGGTCAAAAGGTTGTTTAAAGTTTGGACCATAAAACCAAAAGGAGAATAGTAAGAAGTACTAGTAAACACACTTTCCTAGTTGTTTGCTAATGGAAGGGAAAACTTAGCTTCAAAGGGTAGAAAGCTAGGCAGGAAAATAATGAGGTGGAGGAAAATTACTCCCTTCTGGTTGGAAAAGGATCATTAGGAGGGACTCACACTGTGGAGTCCTAGTGGGGTCCTGCTCTCCCCATTCCAGCTTTTTCTAAGCAATGTGGGGCAGAAAACCACCATGTGGAACTGACAACTGAACATAATGCAAAGTCCAATCTGTCTTCTGCAGAGTACCGAATAGCAGATGGGAGAGAAAGGGAGAGAAGACCAAAGACGGATGCTCTCATCAATGGTAAGGATTACTCACTCGAATTATCCAAAAACCCAGATGTTCAGGAAGGACTCTTGAAATTTACATCTATGATTCCAACTTTTCCTGTTCTGGCCTACATAGTGACACAGAATCAGGATTAGATTAAGAGGGGCAGCACTTGCTTGACAACAGTTGAAGAACAATGAGAAGGTAGTGGTGGTTCCATGGTAGAATTCTCACCTTTCATTCCAGATAGGAGGGTTTGCCTCCTGGCCACTTGTCTATCAAGGAAGAGTTGCTTGTTGCTGTGTTATTGAACAGGTTTTAGCAGCGATTCCAGAGCTAGACAGACTAAGAATAAATATCTGGTGATCTATTTCCAAAATCAGCCCATGACAACCAGATGGATTACTACAGTCTGATCTCAGTGTGAGTGGGCTCTCCACAAAAGCTAACAATGGACTGTTATACATGGTTATATATTTAAAGACGTGTCCTAATCATTTGTGTTATGAAACACAAATGATAATGGCTAGAGTTTTAAATAACCATGCACTAAAAACTCATTTTTCTGCTAATTGTCACTGTCTTTCTTCCCAAATGAAATTATTTTCTTCAAGAATGATTTCTTTATTAATATCACCGATTCTTGTTATGTGATCATAGGTATTTTGAGACTCATTCAGTGAGATCTTTATGGTTTGCTCTTTTCTTCAGATGTGAGGCTGGGACCATCCCACTCCCCAGTGTCCTCAGCTCAGCCATCCTGACTACAACTTGGCCATTACCAGCAGTGTTTGCTTCTACTTGCTTGAGCCCCACAGTCTATTTCCTATATTAACAGTGTGTTCCCCAAGGGTTCTGGCAGCATTTGCTTGTTTCAGAATCTTGAGAAAGCTGGGAAGTTTGGTTGTTTGTACTTTCAATATTTCTTCCCAGGGCTCTCAAATATTTCATGGATGGCAGTCCTAGTGGGCTTTCTTGACATCCCAAAGTTCCTAAATTGGGTATCAAGATTGAGTTTTCAACATTTTGTTTGTTTGTTGTAACGTTTGCCAAGGTTTTCATGATTGGTTCTGATACTAAAGTATTGCACACTTATTATAGAACACTTACATTATAAATCCAGCTAACAAACTATCTAATAAAACGTGTAGTATTCTCCTATCTTGACAAACATGCCTTCAGGACGACTGGGAAGAAAAAGTTCAAATGAAGAATTCTCTGACACTCCCGTGAAGTTTCTCTGGCATTGAAGGAGGGAAGGCAGCACCCAGTTACCAAACTTCTTCCCATTTCTTCCCACCCTTGACTCTACTTGAGCCTAAGTAAGCATGGTCCCCATTATGAGGCGTGATCAAGGAAAGATATCTGCATAAGTCATGGAAGCAGTTTATGGGAAACAAATATACAATAATATTTTATCATATGTACTATAGCAGCACAGTTACAAAACAAGATGGCAAGTTGCTTTGCAAAGGATATAAAAGTGCCCCCCAAATATCTCAAATCTTAGAGGTAAGTGGAGAGTAAATTTAAAGCAAACAGACAGACCAACAAATAAATAGATGGCTGAATGACTACCAGTAGAGTATTTGTGGATGAAATTTTACAGAGGAAAAAAAATGAGTTGTAACCTGAAATCTGCTCCAACTGTTTCTTAAGAAATATGTGGACAGTAACTTCCAGAATACTTGATTAAAGTCTAAGTAAAGTTCCAAGTGATCTTATTAAATTTGATTTCATCTTTCTCAAGTGTTGCACTCATTACAGGCCTTCTTTGGGATACTAAATAAGAGGAAGAGATATTATGTTGTTGTTAAGTGCAATTGAGTTGGTTGTTACCCATAGCCACCCTCTATAGGGTTTCCAAGGAGCAGCTAGTGAGCTTGAACCACTGACCTTGCAGTTCAAGCGACTTTGCAGTCCAGTTCATCAACCCACAGTGTAACACCAGGACTCTGAGAGATATTATAGTGTTTAATAAAACCTGATAGGGCAAGCCTGTACTTGTATAAGTGATCACAAAAAAATGTTAATATCAGATAACTGATCAAAACAAAGATCTGTTTCTTTGAGAGTGAGTTTGAATATCCCATTTGTCTTGTCACTAAAATTTTAAAGATATGTTTTTAATCCTACTTGCTTACTCAACGTTTTTCAGAACCAGTTAAATTGTATCACTGGGTTGGGCTTAAACATAATGTTCAGGCCACTTGTTTAAATTTTATTGCTTAACTTATTTGTGAGCAACAAATAATGTCTTTAAAAAATAAAATGACAAAGAGTTATATTTTCAATGTCATTTGAATATCAATTAAATGTAAGAGACTCTGCTATACCCAAAGAAGCAAAACCAAGATAGATGAAGAGCCAAATCAGTTGTCCTTGAGTGATTCCAATTCATATTGCCCATGTGGATCAGAATAGCAACCCTGTATAAGGTTCCCAAGGCTAGATGTTTTAAGAAAATCTTTACTGGAACCAACAGCCTCATTCCTTTTCCCTCGAACAGCTGGTGGATTTGAACTGCTGAAATGTGGTTTGCAGTCCAGTGCTTGTCCCACAGCGTCACCATGTTGTTGTTGTTGTTAAGTTCCATCAAGTCAGTTTCAACCCATAGCAGCCCTGTATAGCGTTTCCAAGACTTTAAATTTTTATGGGAGCAGAAAGCCTCATCTTTCTCCCATGGAGCGGCTGGTGAGCTAGAACCTTGGACCTTGAGGTTCACAGTCCAGTGCTCAGCATATGGAGCCACCATGCTCCCCTTGTATCACCATCTCCAAGTATAAATGCACCATACTTTTTAGTCCCTATTTTTTGTGCAGTGACACATTTGACAGAGCTCAAAAACACCATGTTAGCTGCCATGTGTAAAGACATTTTGGAATGTTCAATGAAGCACTTGAGACAATGACAAGTCTTGATTTGGATAGTAGATCTTCTTTACTAATCATTGAATTTATTAGTCAAACACATATGCACACACGGAGAACTTTCAAGTAATAATAGTGGATCATGTCCTGTGTGTTAGGCACAAGATTGGGGGTTCAAACCCACCAGCCATTCCACTAGAGAAAGCCAAGGCTGTCTGCTCCTGTAAAGATTTACAGCCTCAGAAACCCTGGACAGTGTTGCTATGAGTCAGAACCAACTTGATGGCTGTGGATGATACTGTGATCACCTGTAACCTAGGAAAGACTGACTTAACCTTCTTCTCTATTAAACTCTGTATTGCCAATTTTTTGCTATATGAATATATGATTCAAAAAAACTGTAAAGAATTTTCTAACTGTGCCAAGAATTGATTATTAAAAATATTTGCTCTCCTGGATTTCATGTATGTGGAATTTTCTAATTAAAAAAAAAAAATCTGTAAGGTGTGGCATTGTGGGATAAAGCGCTGGACTTGAAGGTCGGGTTGAATTGAGCACCTGTTCTGGACCAGACACCATTCTAAGTATTTCTCCTGCATTATGTCATTTAATCGTCACACCCACATTCTGAGACAAGTGTTGCTGGGAGGTCACATATACAAGTGAGAAAACTGAGGCTCAGAGAGAATAAGCTATCTCTCCCAGGTCACACTGATGGTAAGCAGTGGATCCAGGATTTGCTTCCATGCAGAACAAATCTGGAATCCAGGCTTTAAATAAACCACTGCTTTGAAAAACAAACACCTTCCTTATAGACCCTGAACTATAGAAAACGAACTATAGAACATGAACTTCAACCAAGCCAGGCTGAGTTATTATGAAACACAAATCAACAATCATCAAATAGATAGTGGCTTGGCTGAACAAATTGTTCTGTCTCTAGCCCGGTCACACTGTGGCAGAAACTCTGTCAAGGCCATGCAGCGTTACACTGATGGGAGAACATGGTAAGAAAGATATTAAATTAGTCATAAATGCAGCAAGTGATTTGTATCATCTGTAACCCTCTAGGGTCTCTCTGCATTGCCACGCCGACCAATTTAAAGCACTGCATTTATTCTCTTGGTCAGATATGTAAATTCCAGATTTACACTGAGCGACTTCCACCCCTCTGACACAAAGCGGAAAAGAATTACAAAGACAGAATCAATCTCTAATTGGTTAATTGTCATGGCAATAAAACTGAAATAGACTTGTCATATGATCCTATCACAAGATTCCAAGTACTATAACTGATATTCACAAAGACATATTTAAGAAGTTTCTGCTCTAAAGCAATCCTATTGCAAATTAACACGCTGCAGTAAGAAAATACAAGTACTTGTTTTCTTTATCTTTACAAAAAGCTTCTTAACTTGAAAAAATTAGCGTGGAGCCTTCCACAATGGTGTTTTTGGGAAAAGAAACGATGAATGCCGACATTTAGCTCAGTATTTTTCAGCCTTACACCGAATGACTACCTAGAGAATAGCTGTGATGCTCCTTGCATAGAGATTTCTAAAAAGACTATTAGCATCATAAGCTTTCATGGATTCTTTTTAATAACAATTTCCTATTAAAAGACAAATGAAATGCCTAGAAATAATTTAAACCATGCTCAGAAATAAAGAATAGACAAGAATCGGATAATTCTTCTTAATAAGTTTCACTGCTCAGTGCTTATATAAAAAACAGTGGTTTCCTCTATGCTGAGTAAGGAAATGTGGAGTGGATTGGCAGGTCCACTTTTAGGTTTATTAATCAAGGTCTGGAGTCCTGGTGGCACTGTGATTAATGTGCTTAGCTTTCAGGTGCAAGGTAGGCAGTTTGAACCCACTCACCTGCTCCACAGGAGAAAGACGTGACATTCTGCTTCTGTAAAGATTTGCAGCCTTGGAAACCCTATGGGTCCTGGTGTGGCACTGCAGGATAAGTACGTGACTGCTAACTGCAAGGTCAGCTGTTCAAACCCACCAGTCACTGCTTGGACTTACTATATACGGCATCGCTCTAAGTCAAAACTGACTCGATGCCACATAACAACAACACAGGATGGCCATGAGTCTAAAGCAGAAGACTCCACAGCCGTGGGTTTGGTTACCAGGGTACCCAGGTATGTTTTATATGATTAATATCATTTCATCAAACATGTATCTGCAGGTCACTGGGTACTGCAGGATAAGCACTGGACTGCTAGCCATAAGATCAGCAGTTCAATCACACCAACTGCTCCACAGGAGAAAGAAGAAGCTTTCTGCACCCATAAGGACTTTGTTGTTATTGTTGTTGTTAAGTGTCATCAAATCAGTTCCAACCCATAGTGACCCTGTACGGGGTTTCCAAGTAGCACCTGGTGAGCTTGAACCACCGACATTGCAGTTCAAACCAACTTTGCAGGCCAGCACATTAACCCACAGCGCCACAACAGCCTGAGAAATCCTATACAGGGTTGTTATGATTGAATCAATTCGATGGCAGAGAGTATGGAGGTTTTGGAGGGCTAATGTTATAATGAAGTTCTGCTTTGTTAAGTTGTAGGTATTAATAGTTGTAACTGGGAAGAAATCATTACTGAAAAAAAGACTAGAGGAAGACTTCTCGTTCAAGATGGCTGCGAATGTGTGGTACCACCATTCTTCCAAAATTAAAAGATTAAAAACGAACGGTTACAGTACTGGGAAGCTGGAAGGCATACCACCAGCAGACCAGAACAAAGAGCAAATTCTCTATTATATGAAAGAAAGAGAAAAAACACAACTGAAAAAAATGACAACACTTCAAAAAGAAAGTTAGAGCTTCTCCTACCTGGGTGTTTTTCCTCTACAGAAACAAATCACTCCAACATCAAGGACAGCAGACCCTAGGAGAGGGCAAACAAGGGTGAGTGGCTTGTTAAGCAATGTAATGGCAGCAATTTTTTTCTTTTAAGTTACGGTAGTTTCATCATCTCTATAGTTTTGGATTTGGCATTTGGCTGTGGATGAAATTCTGGAGTCCACTTCTTTGAATTCAGAAGTCTGACATGAGAGATTTGACATGAGAGGCTTTATGATGGATTAAGACAGTTGATATTTCTGTCAGCTTTTCATGTTGTGGTGGCTTGTGTGTTTCTGTGATTCTGGAAACCGTGCCACCAGTATTTTAAATACCAGCAGGGTCACTAACAGCGACACGGAGCAGGAGAAACAAGCTACATTTTAAGAAATGACCACTGAGAAATCAATGTGTACAGGGTCGCTATGGGTCGGAACCGACTCGAAGGCACTTAACAACAACAAC
>NW_006408524.1:19885369-19902183 GCF_000296735.1 Chrysochloris asiatica
AACAACAACAACAACAACACGCCCTTGAAAACAAAGTCTGTGGACTACCCTGTATAAGTCATTTCTCTCCATCTAACCAGCAGACAGGTCTTTCCAATTCAGAATGTCAATTCATGTGCAGATAGGCAGTTTTACTAAATTGAGGAAATCACTCTTCCTCAAAGTATTGTTTAAATTAGATGCTCATCAATAAAAATAAACAGATCACAAAGAATTGCCAAATGTCCAAGGAAAAATCCAACACAAAAGAGATTATTTTGTTATTTTGTTCATTTTGTTCATTTTGACTCATAGCAAACCAATGCACAACAGACCAAAACAATAGGCCATCTTCAAAATTATTGCTACATTGGAGCCCATTGCTGCTGCCACTGTGTCAATCCATCTCTTGGGGCGGGAGGGGAGGGCTTCCTCTTTTTAATGACTTTCCATTTTACCAAGTATAATGTCCTGGTGTGGTGCTGCAGGATAATGTGCTGGACCACAAGGGCAGTTTGAACTGCAAGGTTGGCGGTTCAAATCCATCATTCGCTCCTCGGAAACCCTCATACAAGGCGCTATGTGTCAGAACCAACTCAGTGGCACTTAACAACAATAACAACATCTTTCTCCAGAGATCGGCCCCTCCTGATAACATAGCTGATGTATGAGAGACGAAGTCTGGTCATCCTGGCTTCTAAGGAGCTTTCTGGCTGTACGTCTTCAATATAGATTTGTTTGCTCTTCTGGCAGTCAATGGTACTTTTAGTAGTCCAACACCATAACTCAAATGCATAGATTCTTCCAGGGTCTTTCTTATTCATTGTCCCACTTTCACATGCATATGAAGCTACTGAAAATACCATGGCTAGGGTCACGTGTACCTTAGACTTCACACGGACATTTTTGCTCTTGAACACTTTATACAGGTCTCATGCAACAAATTTGCTTACCACAATCAGTTGTTTGATTTCCTGACTGCTGCTTTCTTGAATGTTGATCATGGATCGAAGCGAAATGAAGTCTTTGAAAACTTCAATCCTTTCTCCATTTATCATGATGTTATTTATTGGTCCAGTTATGAGGATTTTTGTTTTCTTTACATTGAAATACAATCCTTACTAAAGACTTTGATCTTCAGCAGGAAGTATTTTAAGTCCTCTTCACTTCCAACAAGCAAGTTTGCACCATCTTCATCTCACAGGTTCCTATGGGTTTTCCTCCAATCCTGATGCCGTGTTCTTCCTTACATAATACAGCTTCATGAATTGTTTGCTCAGCATAGATTGAATAAGTATGGTCAAATGATTCAACCCTGATGTACACCTTTCCTGATTTTAAACCATTCCCTTATTCTGTCCTGTCGATTGCTTCTTGGTCTATGTACAGGTTCCTGATGAGCACAATTAAGTGTTTTGGAATATCTATTCTTCGCAATATTTTTCACAGTTCGTCATGATCTGCACAGTCAAAAGTCTTTGCAAGGTCCATAAAACACAAGTACACGTTTTTCTGGTATTCTCTGCTTTCAACCAAGATCCATCTGATGTCAGTAATGATATGCACAGTTCCTCATCCTCTTCTGAATCTGGGTTGAATTTTTGGCAGTTTCCTATTCATGTACTGTTGCAACCATTTTTAATTATCCTCAGCAAAATTTTACTTTCACGTGGTATTAATAATATTGTTCAATGAATTTTGTATTCTGTTAGGTCACCTCTCTTTTGAATGGGCACAAAGATGGATCTCTTCCAGTCAGTTGACCAGGTTCCTGTCTTCTAAATTTCTTTGCATAAATGAGTGTGTGTCCTTCCAGTGTTGCATCAGTTTGCTTAAAGATTCCATGTGTATTCCTAGAACCTTGCTTTTTGCCAATGCCTTCAGTGCACATTGAACTTCTTCCTACAGCACCATTGGCTCTTGATCACATTCTACCTCTTGAAATGGTTGAACAGCATCTTTTTCGTACAGTGACTCTGTATATCCCTTCCATCTTCTTTTGATGCATTCTGTATCATTCAATATTTTGCCCAGAGAATCATTCATTATTACAAGTGGAGGCTTAGATTTTTTCTTCAGCTCTTTCAGCTTGAGAAATGTTAAACATGTTCTTCCTTTTTGGTTTTCTATCTCTAGGTCTTTGCACACCCCATTATAATATTTGACTTTGTCTTCTTGAGATGCTCTTTGAAAATTTTCTGTTCAGCTCCTTTATTTCCTCATTTAGTCCATATATTCTAGTTTCTCTACACTCAAGAGCAAGTTTCAGGGTCCCTTCTGACACCCCTTTTTGCCTTTTCTTTTTCTCCTGTCTTTCTAAGGACCTTTTGCTTTCTTCCTGTATGAGATTCTTGATGTCATCCCACAATTCTTCTAGTCTTTGGTCATTAGCACATAATACATCAAATCGGTTCCTGAGATGGTCACTAAATTCAGGTCTTATTTTGACTCTCATGGACTTGTTTTAATTTGCTTCAACTTCAACCTGAACTTGTATATGAGCAACTGGTGGTCTGTTCCACAGTCTGCCCCAGCCTTGAGTTTTGATAATATTGAGTTTTTCTGCCATCTCTTCCCACAGATGTAATCTCTTTGAATTCTGTATATTCTGTCTAATGAGGTCCATGTGTATAGTCACCTTTTATGTTGCTTAAAAAAGGAGTTTGCAATGAATAAGTAGTTGGTCTTGCAAAATTCTATCATACTATCACCAACATCATTTCTATCACCAAGTTCATATTTTCCAACTACTGATCCTTCCTCATTGTTATCAACTTTCTCATTTCAATCACCAGTAATTATCAATGCATCTTGATTGCATATTTGATCAATTTCAGACTGAAGAAGTTGGTTGTTGTTGTTGTTAAGTGCCGTCGAGTCGGTTCCGACCCATAGCGACCCTGTACAGGGTTTCCGAGGGTGTAAATCTTTACGGGAGTAGAAAGCCTCATCTTTCTCCCGCAGAGCAGCTGGTAGTTTCGAACCGCTGACCTTAAGGTTCGCAACCCGATTCGTAACCACTATGCTACCAGAAACAAGTTGGTAGAACTCTTCAATTTCATCATCACTGGGCTTAGTGATTGGTGCATAAATTTAAATAATAGTGGCATTAACTGGTCTTCCTTATAGATTTATTGATATTTGATTATAGACAGCATTGTATTTCTGGATAGATCTTGAAATATTCTTTTTGACAATGAATGTAATATCATTCCTCTTCAATTTTACTTTTCTGGCATAGTAAATCATATGATTGTCTGATTCAAAATGATCAATACCAGTCCATTTCAGCTCATTAATGCCTAGGATATTGATCTCCATTTCATTTTTGACAACTTACAATTTTCCTAGATTTATACTTCTCACATGTCTCATTATTAACACATGTTTGCAGCTGTTTCTCCTTACTTTGAATTGTGCCCCATCAGCCAATGAAGGTCCTGAAAGTTTTACTCCATTTACATCATTATGGTCAACTGTGCTTTGAGAAGACAGCTCTTCCCAAGTCATAGCTTGAGTGCCTTCCAAAGAGAGGGGCTTACCTTCCAGCACTGTATCTAACATGTTTCGTCTTCAAGCACCATATCTAACAATGTTTGACAGCTAGTCATAAGGTTTTCAGTGACTAATCATTTGGAAGTAGCCCACCTCTCCTTCTTACGAGTCTGTTTTAGTCTGGGGGTCCATTGAAACCTGTTCCACTGGGCAACCATTTGGAATTTAAAATACTGGTGGCATAGCTACCAGTAACATGCAAGTCATGTTGGTATGGCAAGCTGACAGACATGTGGTGGTGGTGTCGCCAAACCGAAATGAGGGCTTGCCGCCTGTCACTGTAGTCAGTTACTGATGGGAGAGAGATTCAAATCAAGCTTTATTAACAAAAAGCCAGCAGTCTGGAAGAGGGCAAGAATAGTTTCTGAAGACCGTCCTATCCATTATGAAGAGCAGGCACGTTATATAGGTTAAGTTACATTTGGATGTACATTTTAAATCTATTTTAACATCAAGATAGTTTTTTAGAAAAAGAAACAATAAAGCAATAAACTTCTTCAAACATTCTACCTTTAGGGAAAAGGAAACAATGAGGCAATAATCCTTCTCAAACATTCCACCTTTTAGGATCCAAGTTGCTTAGTTCCTGCGATAATTATCTGGGTGGGCTTAAGCACATCCTGTTCTCCTTCTAGGACCATGAGGTCATCTCAGCTAATTTTTAAACTAACTTCCCCATTTTCAGGGTCTTCATTTATCAAGACCTTGAGTAAACTCAAGTCCTGGTGTGGCGCTGTGGGCTAATGTGTCAGACTGCAAAGTCGTTTGAACTGCAAAGTTGGTGGTTCAAGCTCACCAGCTGCTCCTTGGAAACCCTATACAGGGTCGCTACCGGTGGGAATCAACTCGATAGCATTTAACAACAACAATGACTAAACCGACTCCATTTTGTTTAGGTTGTTAGATCTATGCTATCGGTGGGAGACATAATACTGGGCAAGTATAAAAACTGTATCTAAAGGACACAGAAACAAAAGGAAACTTTAAATTAAGTATATTTGTTTCAAAGAGATTTGTAAAACTATCACATTCATAAATTTAAAAAGGAAGAGCAGGCTACTTTAAAATAATAATAATAATAATAATAAGTTGGGTGCTCTTATAAATTAAGGTGCTCCAGTCCTGGTGTGGCGCTGTGGGTTAATGCGCCAGACTGAAAAGCCATTTGAACTGCAAGGTCAGTGGTTCAAGTTCACCAGCTGCTATGGGCCGGAACCGACTCTACAGAACTTAACAACAACAACAGTATTGTCATGAAGTCCTGGTGTGGCACTGTGGGTCAATGCACCAGACTGCAAAGTCATTTGAACTGCAAGGTCAGCAGTTCAAGTTCAGCTGCTCCTTGGAAACCCTATACAGGATCGCTATGGGTCAGAATTGACTTGATGGCACTTAACAAACAATAACAAGTAATGTCATACATCAAAGACAGATTTTTTTTTTTAATAATAATAATAGTAGATGTTCTGAATCTAAAAACGCACAACACTGAACATTGAAACAGAATTCTAGAACATTGGTCAAAGAAGACAAATCTGTTTTCTTGCATTAGAAAAGAAGCAGTATGGAAGAGCATGAGGCACGCACAGGACAATCAGCTATTTATTGTGACTGGGTTGGAGGCTATCGGCAGGGAGACAGTGATGGGAAATACTGCAGGAGGAAGTGTCCTCTGTTAGGCAGGCGTCAGGGAGAAGCTGAGGCTGTCCCAGGGATAGTGAAGAATCAGTAACTGGGGAATGCAGCCACAGAGGGAGCAGGTACAAGGCAGATAACTGTTAAGCCTCAGCTGCCTCTATCTTCCACTCACTCTGATGAGAGCTAATCCCAGGAGAGCCTGCAAATACAACAGAAAACATCTGGCTGGATATTCTGAGTGCAGGAGCAAGAGCAAACTGGTTTTTCGCAGCTGCAGTTCTCTGCAGGTAAAAAACTAAGGATCCAAGAAAACTGCCTGACCCACTTTTGGAGAAATGTCACCCCCTTGGGCTAAGTAACACTTTGAGGTAAGTAGCTAACTAGCCACAGGTAAGAGGAGTCTCCTGTCTTCCTAGAAAATCCCATCCCACAGCCTTCCTGCCTCTATGGACAAGCATCCTACCCAAGTCAAATACACAATTAACATGTTTTTGTTAAAGTTTGACCTACAGATGTAGTGCAGCAATGAGGCAAATTTAACCCAGGATGCCTTCCAGAACTATGTGGACAATTAATGTGGCTTTTATTTGCACTGTGCCATTTGTGGACATGGTAACAGAGCTGTGCTGATAAGTGTGAATAGTTCCCCAAGAGGAAGCTTTGGTTGTAGCATTTGACAATTTTTGTGTCCCCTCCCGCAATGGCCAACGTCAACCTCCAATATGATGCCAGGAAAACTATTAATTAGACAAGATGTGTATGGCATGTCCAGAACAAAACTATCTTTAGCTCACTCCCAGATTGGTATTCATCTTTCCAATACATGACAAACCCCATTTGTTGGTGTGTGTGATTGTTCATGTTATGTGTCAACCTGACTGGGACATGATTTTCAGTATTATGGATGTAAGAGCAAGAGAAAACTGCTTTTTAACAGAGGCAGGTGCCATCTTGTAGTCCAAAAAAAAAGGGAGTCTTCTTGGGGATGTGGGCTATATTCAATATATATGGATGCTGTGGCCAATTTCTCTCTGTCTGTCTGTCTATCTTAGTCCTGCCTGTGACTTGTCATCATCTTCTCTCTGGTTCTTGGGATATGAGCCAGCAGCCTGCCACCTGACTTGCTGCTTTGGGGATCATCAGATCCCACAGCCCAGTGATCCAGCAGTCTGCCATCTGACTCACCAATTTTGGGTCCATCAGCACCTGAAACCACAGACATCAGAAGAAGCCTCCAGCCTGACACCTGACCCATGGATTTGGGACTTGCCAGTTTCCACAACTGTGTGAGCATATTTGCTTGAAATAAATCTCTCTATAGAAACTATGGAGCTATGGTAGCGTAGTGGTTACAAATCGGGCTGTGAACTGCAAGGTCAACAGTTCGAAACTACCAGCTGTTCCGTGAGAGAAAGCTAAGGCTTTCTGCTCCTGTAAAGATTTACAGCCTTGGAAACCCTGTACAGGGTCGCTATGGTCGGAACCGACTCCATGGCACATAACAACAACAACAACATAGAAACTATTGTTGTTATTGTTTAGTGCCAACAAGTCTGTTCCAACTCATAGTGACCCTATGTAGGGTTCCCAAGGAGTGACTGGTGGGTTTGAACCACTGAACTTGAGATTAACAGCCCAGTGCCACACCAAGATTCCCTGTACATACTGAAAGTGTTTCAAAAAGTTCATGGGAAATTTCCATTATCTTTTAATTCCATTTTTCCATGAAATTTTTGAAGCCTCTTGTGTACATACTTCACTGCTTTTCTACTCTAGAGAACCCAGCCCAAGACATTTGGTACTAGGAATGGTTCTAGAGGAGCCAAATTGTAAAGATGAGAGTTTTCTGAATTGCTTCTCAAGTCTAACTCCTCTAAGTGCTGATGGCTGCCTCCCATGATAAAGATGGCACTGCTAATCCATGGTGTGAGGTGGCAAAAGAAATACAATCTCACCATCAATGAATGGATCAAATATTTGTGAGAGACAGACTCTGGGTGATTGCTTATATGATATTTCTCTACAATTCTGTTATAATGAGGAGTATAAACAAGTTGGTTGGTCCAACTTTCTCTAGACAGAATGGTGAAAGAAAGGGATGAGCTCAAACTTCAGAGTTACAACTCAAGTGTCTCATACAAGACCTGAAAATGGCCCCTTGTGACCTGAAAGAAAGCCTTATTTCCTATAGTAGCAAAGCTGATATTGTTAAGAACCAAAGCCAGAGTCTTATCGTAAAAGTGAGTAAATTGCAACACGAATGAATTCCCAGCCTCAACTGGTGTCTGGTGTTAAAGTGAGGGCATTGATTGGGAAGACATTAAATCCTGAAACTTGTGATGGTGACATATAAGCAAATAGTCAGGAAGCTGGGGACCTTGAGCTCCTAAATTCCCTTGAATCACTCCTGCCAACAGAACCAGCCCTCTTATTTGAAGAGATCATTCCATCTTTGCATGCTAACCGCCCCCCTCCCCCCCCCCCACACACACACCTCAGTAAAACTATTATCTGGTGGGGGGAAAAAAAAAAAGAGCTAAAGTGAATAGAGAGAAATACTGAGAAATACTGTTAACGGGGGGAGATTATAATCATTGTAATGAAACGAGGTGTATGATTTGCTGAATGTACAATTGATGATCTTCCCTGTAAACTTTCACTCAACTCACAATAAAAACTGTAAAAATCAAACAAAACTATTATCTGATGAAACTAACCCAGCTGTGTCTGAAAATCTTTTTCTGAGATATACCCTGGGGCATTGTGTAGGCATTATCTTGCAAGCAGATGCTTTACAAGACAGAAATGGGTCCAGGACTTACTGCCATCACCTATTAAGTCCTAGTGAACTCCAAGAGGTGAAGTACAAAGAGTGACCCAGGAAGAAGTACACTATACTCCAAAAGAATTGCTTGGCTTTTTGGAAATATATAAGCAGAAACCTGGGGGAATATGTGTAGGATAATGATACAAGGAACAGAAAGTTGGAACAGTCTGAGTTTACTGATAAGCATAAGCACAGAGTCTTCATTTAATATTTCAATTCAAGAGGTTAGAAAATAATCTAATAGTTTATTTGGTTGGTTCACTGAAGCATGGATTAAGAATTCTGTGGAAACCAATCATCATCTTACTGTATAACTCCTACTACTACCCAATGAACTCATGCCCAAAGTGGTCATGGAGGCAGGGACGGGGGTTGTAAGAGGTCTCAGCAATGTGGAATTCCATTCACCAAGGCTGACTTGGCTGTAGCCACTGCTGAGTGCCCAATCTGCCAGCAGCAGAGACTACCAGTTTTCCCAATATGGCCCCGTTCCTCAGAGTGATCAGCCAGCAACATGGTGGCAGGGTGATTATATGGGACTGTTTCCTTCATGAAAGGGATAACTCTTGTTTTTACTGGGATAGACACACCCTGGATATGGATTTGTCTTTCCTGCATGTAATGTTCTGCCAAAACTACCACTCATGGACTCACAGAATGTCTTATCTGCTGTCATGGTATTTCACAAAGCACTGCCTTAGAACAAGGACTTACTTCACAGCATATGAAGTACAGCAACGGACCCATCCATGCTCATGGAATTCACTTATTTTGTCAAGTTCCTCATCATCCTCAAACAGCTGGCTTGACAGAACAATGGAATGACCTTCTAAAGACACAATTATGGCACCAGCTAGACGGCAATACATTGCAGAGTTGGGACCATGTTCTCTAGGAGGCTGTATATGCTCTAAACCAGTACCCAATATCTGGTGCTGTTTCTCCAATTGCCAAGATTGATAGGTCAGGAACAAGAGGCTTCAAGACATTCGTGTGAAAATGGAAGGAAAAGATAATGGAATTTTCCTACAAAGTATTTGAAGTACCCTCATACACTCATGTGTGTGTATATGATGTGTGAAATCCATACACATGCACATTTAAGAGAGGGAAGAAAATACAAGAATTATCTCATTATTTTCAAAATACAAGGTGTAAACAAGACCAATACATCTTTGGTTGTACACATGTTAGTTGTAGCATGTATCATGTTGCCCAAGGGGTGCATGAACAAAATAGCCATGGTGGCAGGGATGGAGTTTATGTATGGAGTTAGCAACATGGACCTCCAGTCACCAAGGTTGAATTGGCTGTAGCCAGTGCTGAGTGTCCATCTATAATTGGGCAAGCATGACTTCATCATTATCTTTATTTTGAGACTCTATAACTGTAAGGTTTTATAATTGTCTTTATTAGAGATTATGTGTGATTTAAACAGATGTGTACAGGTGTAACATTGACAAGGAATGAGGGCTACATATGACGGTTAATGTTATATGTGAGGTGGTATGAGTCTCAGCACTACGTAATTATCCTCCATTTGTGATCTCATATAGGGGACGTTGTCTTGGGAATGTGGCCTGCCTCCAATATATATGAATGCTCTGGAAAAGCTCTTTCTTTGAAATCCACATTCAACTTTTCATCATTTCTTGAGACATGAGCCAGCAGCCTGCTGTTCAGCCAACTGACTTTGATTCATCAGCCCCTACAACCGCAGGAGTAAGGAGACACTTGCTGTTAAGTGTCATTGAGTCAGTTCCAATTCATAGTGACCCTGTATAGGTTTCCAAGGAGCGGCTGGTGGGTTTGAACCGCCAACCTAATGGTTCCAACATGACCATGTAGTCCAGAGTATTATCCTGCAGCGCCACACTATGTATGCGTGTATAGATTCTTCACTGCTTTTGCTACTCTAGAGAACCACAGTGTGATTTCTCTGACCCTTGGTGAATCCTCAAAGAATCACACAACACTGACACTTAGAAATGATTTATTACTTTCTGTCTTGAAAATAGCTACTTCCTTGTTAGCATACTGTGAAATCTCCTGGTTTAATCCCCTTTACCACTGGAATGGAACATCATCATTAAGCAGGTAGGTAGGCAAGATACGTAGTTAGATGTTTACGAGATCCATGGAAAATTCAATTCAGAACCCTATTAAAATGACACAAAACACGGGGGTAAAAAAAATCTCCCTGTGCTTCTAAAATGCTGGAGACAAATTTGGACGATTCCACTATTTTCCAAGAGCTAGAAAGAAAGTAACTAGTTCATAAATTCCATCAGGAGCTTGGGGATTTTTGATGTAATGAGTTTTACAGTTTCAGAGGAGAATGCTTTGCTAATAATTATGTAACAGTAATTAAATCTGAAAAAGGCTGTACTCTAACTATGTTGATTTATTGCAGCTCCAACAAAGTGCTCCTCCAGCATGCTTTGGAGTGTGTGTTGCCTCCCTCCAGTTTTCTTTAAATTCTCACAGAGCACTGGGTCACAGATGGTCTGAGCTGCTATATTTTCCCTATTAAATTCCTAATAATCTTTTTCTGAGGCTGAGTCATGGAAGCCTGGGGATTTCTCATTTTAATTAGAAGGTTTAAGGAGCTAACTCTGTTTGAAATTTCCTCCTAGGAGAGATGGGTGCAGGTGATCCCATTCAGAAGAATGACACTGTACCAGTGGCCGGGACCACATTTCCATATTAGATTGCAGCTTGTTTGGCTCAGCTCCTATTTCTGGAGGGTGATCATGCATTGTCTGAATTTGAAGAATAAACTTTGGAAAATAAGGTTATTTGGGGGATTATTTGGGGAGCGAGGGCAGAGTTTGGCATTTGCTTCCTATCCCTACTTTGCATATGGAGCATTGATTCAGGAATGTGAATTCTTTGTTATTCCAAATGAAGTCTAATCATATCAACCTGAGCCAAATGCACGAAGGAGTAGATTTGGGATCATTTGTCCTTCTTTATCTCTATATTTTCATCCTTCATCCTGTCTTAGACTTATCTTTTAAATCTCACAATTTCTGGGACAACCTTGTATGAAATATTATTTGAATCAGTTATGCTAGCAAAAAAGTATAAAAACTGGCATGAATGGAAAAGCTATCTAAAGTAATACTTTGTGGAGGAATCACAGAGTAGCATCAAGATGGGCCATAAACCTGAAATAAGATTCTTTTTTGGAGTTTACCAATGAGTCTGATCTGATAGTAGAAAGCCTGCTATATTCGATGGTGTGTGTGTTACTAGGCACAGTTCCCTTGGTATTATAATGTAAAAGAAAGAAAAAGAAAATGCTGCTTATAAGACAGCTGCTCAAGTTTCGTCTCCCCCAATCGCAAAGCTGGTTTCTCTGCTTTTGTAAAATAATGAGCGTCTCATGCTTTGAATGTGTACAGAAGTCCAAGGGAACTGTCTTACCTTCCTAGCACCCTGGAGTTTTAACATGCAGCACGTGCTTCAGAGCTGGCAACAACTACTGCATTTGATAAACCTAAGAAGCAGATCTACAAGCAGAACTAAAGTATCATTTAAAAAATAGATTTTGCAAATGTAGAATACTGCCTTTGTAGTTCATTGAGAGCACAAAAAGTGTTATTCTCCTTTTTTGCATCAAATTGATACTCTGCTTTCTGGTGATCTGACTTCATTCTCTGGCCCCTTCAGGTTTCCTCTAATTGAGTCATTCCATGGAGTCCTGGTGTGGCATTGTTGGTTAATGTACCCAACTGCAAAGCCATTTGAACAGCAAAGTTGGCAGTTCAAGCTCATCAGTTACTCCTTGGGTCCCAATTTGATGGCACTTAACAACAACAACAAGGTTTTTTTTTAAGGTGTGTTTGCTCAATGATTGTCAGTCTTCAATGACTGTATTCACAGGTCCATAGTTGCATGGCAATTAACTAGATTTCACAAGACAGTTCTAGTTTCTGTAGTTATAATTCAAAATATAATTATAAAATATAAGTATTTTATAAATATAAACATATCATATATTTAATATATGGTATATTTTTCTATTTCTTCAGTGTGTTTTCTCCCACCATTAAGAAATAAATGTCATTTTCCATGCATCTTGTCAGAACAAAATTGAGGAAGGAAACAATAGCTTTCACATTAAATTCTGGGTTACATCAGAAGGTTAAACATCTCAAGCCATATGCAGCTTGAAAATATCGTACTAAAATTCTTTTTAAAGACAGCTAAGGATTTTAAATTTGTATAAATAAATTATCTTTCAAATACCTCTAGCCCAACCTGATGTTTCTAGAATGCGCTGGCTATAGCATGTGTTTAGTGAATCAATTTGTGAAGGGTGTGGACAAGGTGACTGGAGGGTTTGGGGGCTGCCCAGTGAATCAATTTGTGAAGGGTGTGGACAAGGTGACTGCAGGGTTTGGGGGCTGTCACATTACCTCTATGTGAGTAAGTTGTCCTGCATGATGAATGTCAATAATACCATAATAACAAGGCAAATAACGCCAGGCCCATTTTTCTGGGAGTATCCAAACATATTCGCTTCTAAAGGCCTTATTTAGGAAACACAAACAATCTTTTCATACCCAATTCACAAAGTAGCTGGGTTGGAAATCCAGAAACACACATCTGTATGTTGTTGTTGTTAGGTGCCATCAAGTCCATACCGACTCATAGTGACCTTATGCACAACAGAACCAAACACTGCCCTGTCCTGGGCCAACCTCACAGTTGTTGCCACGCTTGAGTGCAGTGTTGCTGCCACTGTGCCAATCCATCTCGCTGGAGTCTTCCTCTTTTCCTCTGACCCTCCACCTTACCAAACATGACGTTCTTCTCCAGAGACTGATCCCTCCTGACAATATGTCCGAAGTATAAGAGACAAAGTTTGGCCATCCTAGCCTCCAAGAAGCACTCTGACTGTAGTTCTTCCAATACAGATGTGTTTGCTCTTTTGGCAGCCCATGGTACTTTCAATGCTCTCCTTCAACACCATAACTCAAATGCAGTCCAATAAAAAAAAAAATAATTTTTTTTTAAGTGGGTATGAAGTTATGAAGCTGGAAATGAGGCTGAATCATACATGCTGATTCCAGTTTATTAGGGTAAAGACCCAAGCTTTCCCTGAAAATTCTAGATCTCTTTGTATCAGTCTTGATCAAGTCAAGAGGCCACTTGCCTTAAGCATGTGGTCAGGGGAAGAGTTAAGGGCACCAAGCATGCAGCCAGGTTCTTGAAGGAGTTAACCAAGACGATGTTTCTGACTTCTAATTAATGGCCAGGGACATTCCAAGCTGCTCTGCCTACCTCAGCAGTATATGACTGCTGCAGCAAGGTAATATCTAATAACTAATCTTTGACACAAGAATTAAGTCATTTTGCAAGAAAGAAGATCATTAGAAGCCAAATTGAATTATAAGTAATACTATCTCTGTGGAGGATTGTAAATTAATTGGTTTTTAACAATAACATTTCTGTATTTTATTAAAGCAACATAAGAATTTGGTGAAGAAACGAATGTAGCAGATAAACAGGCCAGGTGCTGGTAATGCAAATGAAATAGATGACAGATGGTGAGTAGCACGCTCACTCTGTGTGTGTGTAATGGATAGAGGTAATCAAATTCCTTTGTGAATTGGCGACTTTCTTTACATCAAGAACTCTCACATGGGCCTGCTTACACATCTCCCCAACCCCTGTTCCTCAGCATGCATGTGTGCACACTCACACACACACTCCTCTCCTTACACACAAATAATTCTTAATGACAGCCTACGTTACTACCAGAGAGGTGGGCTGTAACTTTATTTACATAACACTGCACACAAATATCATTCCACCAAATCAACCTGTATACACTAAACAACAGATTTCTCTGATGAGAAGACCACACTAAGGAAATGAAGCCACCTGTTTAGAGGAAAGTAGTTCCACTCCGTAAGAGAAGTGATACTTAGACAGGCTGGGCGTTATTGGAAGATCATGCCCTCCAACACACTTAGACAGATCTTTGCACAACTGTCTTCAAAAAGTGATGGATCATTTTTTATGTGTTTCCTTGTGTCTTCCAATAATGGATGCTGGGCCTCAGTACTCCAGGATAATGCTGATCCAAATCAATTATTAGATTAACAGCAGAGTATCTGAATTGATGTGTGTCTTTCTCATTCTAGTACCAAAGAGATTATTCTTGTACTGCTTTTCTGGTAAAGGAAAACCTGTGCTTAGTTTAACAGCACAAATTCATATCCCATATGGAATACAGAAAGCAATTCCACTCAGTGTCATAAGAGATCAACTTGAAGTTTGGTGAGAATTATCTTGTGTATGTTCGCATTCATAGTTCCAGTTCTATGTTGTTATAGTCAGTTGCAACTCAGCAATATTGTGCACAATAGAACTCAACAATGCCTGGTCATCTGTTACTCTTGAGCCCATTGCTGCTGCCACTGTGCCAATCCATTTCATTGGAGGTTGACCTCTTTTTTGCTGACCCTCCACTTTGCCAACCAGGGTGTCCTTCTTAAGGGACTGGTTCCTCCTGATACTATGTCTAAAGTATGAGAGACAAAGTCTGGCCATACTAGCTTCTAAGGAATATTCTGGTTGGAGTTCTTCCAACACAGATTTCCTTGTTCTGACAGTCCATGGTACTTTTAATATTCTTCTCCAATACCATAACTCAAATGTATTAGTTATTCTACAGTCTTCCTTATTCATTGTCCAACTTTCAGATGTATATGAGGTTATTGAAAATAGCATGGCTTTGGTCAGGCACACCTTAGTCTTCATACTGATATTTTTGTTCTTGAACACTTTAAAGAGGTCTTATGCAGCGGATATGCCTAATACAATATGTCAATTGATTTCTTCTCTGTTGTTTCCATGAAATGTTGACAGTAGATCCAAGCAAAATGAAGTCTTTAACAACTTCAACCTTTTCTCCATTTATCAGAATGTTATTTATTGGTCCAGTTGTGAAGATTTTTGTTTTCTTTCCATTGAGGTACAACCCATATAAAACACTGTAGTCTTTGATCTTCATCCATAATGTCTAGGATATCTGTCTTTCATTTTTGACAATTTCCAATTTTCCAAGATTCATGCTTTGTACAGTCTATGTTTCAATTATTAATGGATGTTGACAGTTTTCTTCTCATTTTGAGTTTTATCACATCAGCAAATGAAGGTCCTGGGACTTTATCCCATTCCTGCCATCATGGTCAACTCTACTTTGAGGAGGCAGCTCTTCCCCAGTCGCATTTCTGTGCTTTCCAACCCAAGGGGCTCAACTTCCAGTGCTAAATCTGACAAGGTTCTGTTGCTGTTCATACTGTTTTCATCTTCTGGAACTATATCTGACCATGTTCTGCTGTATTTCGTAAGGTTTTCTGTGGCTAAAATTCAGCATTAGTCTGTATCTTCTTCTTCCTAGTCTGTCTTACTCTGAAATCTCAGTTGAAACTTGTCCATCATGAGTGACCCTGCTGATATTTAAAACACTGGTTGCATAGCTTCCAACATCAAAGCAACACACAAACTATGTGTTGTTATCTGAGTTTTATTCCCATATATTTAATACTCACTGGAGATTACCACTTGAATACTTGAAGGTTGTCTTTATAGCATTATGTCTGATAGTAGGCTTCTGTAGTCCCTGATTTGGGGAAAGAGGTCAGTTAAGGTTTGAGTCCACCCAGAGGCATTTCAGAAGAAAACTCTGGAGATCTACTTAAAAGAAAATCAACCACTGAGAATCCTATGGAGCACATTTTAATCAACCATTGAAAACCCTATGGAACACAATTTTACTCTGATACACAAGAGATCCTGATGTGGTACTGTGGATTAATGCGCCAGACTGCAAAGCTGTTTGAACTGCAAGGTCGGAAGTTCAAGCTCACCAGCTGCTCATCGGAAACCCTATACAGGGTCGCTATGGGTCAGAACCGACTCGATGGCACTTCACAACAACAACAACACAAGAGATCACTATGCGTCAGAATTTACTTAGTGGCAACTGATGGTTAGCCATCTTTTCCAAAACCAAGTTCACAGAGAATTCTCCTGTATCTGACTTCCCTTTCACTCGGGCTTGAAAATCTAGAGTCATCTTTAACTTTTCTTTCTTATTTATACTTTACATGCAGTGAAGATACAAAATCTCTTGAATTTTCTTTTAAGATATCCTAAAGGTCATCATGCCCTCCCCAGTCCCATTTTTTAATTCTAAACTGGATGCCGTATCCATACACCTGCAAGGAGGACCAACCAATACCACTATTACTCAACCAACTTCTTCAATCTGAAACTGATCAAACATGCAATCAAGTTGTATTGATAATCTCTGGCAATTGAAATGCAAAGATTGAAAACAAAGAGGAAGGATCTATAGTTAGAAAATACAGAGTTGGTGATAGAAACAATGCTGGAGATTGCATGATTTTCTAAGACCAATGACTTCCTTCATTGAAAACACCTTTTACAAGCAACATAAAAGACACATGGACCTTTTTGGAGGGAACACACAGAAAATCAAACTGATTACTTTTATGGAAAGAGATGGTGGAAAAGCTCCATTGTTGTTGTTGTTAGGTGCCAACAAGTTGGCACCGACTCATAGCGACCTTATGCACAGCAGAACGAAACACTGCCCGATCCTGGGCCAGGCTCACTACTGTTGCCATGCTTGAGTCCATAAATGCTGCCACTAGGCCAATCTATCTCGTTGGGGCTCTTCCTCTTTTTGTCTGACCCTCCACCTTACCAAACATGATATCCTTCTCCAGTGACTGGTCCCTCCTGACAATATGTCCAAAGTATGAGAGAT
>NW_006408524.1:19903093-19907926 GCF_000296735.1 Chrysochloris asiatica
TTATATGCTAGTTCAGGCTGAAGATGAAGAAAATTAAAACAAGTCTACGAAAGCCAAAATACAACCTTGAATATATCCCATCTGAACATAAGAACAGAATTTAGTGTCATTAGACACTAAAGACCAAAGACCAGAAGAGTTGCAGGACGACATCAAGAGTATAATACAGAAAGAAAGCAAAAGTTTTTTAAGATGACACGAAAAAAGGAAAAGACCAGAAGGGATGTCAGAAGAGACTCTGAAACTTGCTATTCAATGCAGAGATGCTAATGCAAAGGGAAGAAATGAGAAGTTAAAAAGAGTGGAATAAAAATTTTCAAAGGTCAGCTAGAGAATACAAAGTCAAATATTTTAACGAAATGTGCAGAGACCTGGAGTTAGAAAATCCAAAGGGAAGAAGGTGCCCAGCATTTCTCAAGCTGAGGTAACTGAAGAAAAAAATTAAAGCCTGAACTCGCAATATTGAAGGATTCTATGAGCAAAAGATGGAATGATGCAGAAAGCAACAACAACAACAAAGGAAGGAATACACAGAGTCATTGTACCAAAAAGAAGTGATCGATGTTCAACCATTTCAAGAGGTAGCATATGATCAAGAGTTAATGATACTGAAAGAAGAAGTCTAAGGTTCACTAAAGGCATTAGCAAAGAACAAGGCACTGGAAATTGATGGAATAAAAAATGAAATGATTCAACTAACTGATGTGGCACTGGAGGCACTCACTCATCTATGTGAAAAAATTTGAAAGACAACTACCTGGCCAACTGACAGGAAGAGATCCATATTTGTGCCCATTCCAAAGATAGGTGACCCAATGGAATGTAGAAATCATTGGATAATATCATTAATATTGAATGGAAGTAAAACTTTGCTAAATATAACATACAAACGTCTACAGCCATACATTGACAGAGAACTTCCAGAGATTGAAGCTGGGTTCATAAGAGAGTGGGGAACAAGTGATATCATTGCTGATGTCAGATGTATCTTAGCTGAAAGCAGAGGATACCAGAAAGATGTTTACCTGTGCTTTATTGACTACAAAAATGCTTTCAATTGTCTGGATCATGACAAGCTATGGACAACATTGTGAAATATGAGTATTCTGGAGCCCTTAATCGTGCTCATGAGGAACCTGTACATAGAACAAGATAGCTGAATGATTTTAAATTAGGAAAGACGTTGGATGATATGAAGAAAAATGTCACATCAGAATTGGAGGAAGACTCATTACTAGCCTGTGATATGCAGAACCTTGCTTGCAGAAAGCAAAGAGGACTTACTGATGAAGATCAAAGACCATAGCCCTTGGTATGGATTGCATCTCAATGTAAAGAAAACAAACATCCTCACCACTGGACCAATAAACGACATCCATATAAACGAAAAAAGTTTGAAGTTTTCAAAGACTTCATTTTGCTTGAATCCACCATCAACATTCAGGCAAGCCGCAGTTAAGAAATCAAATGACGTAGTGCATTACGCAAATTTGCTGCGCAAGGCCTCTTTAAAGTGTTCAAGAACAAAGGTATCAATTGGAGGACTAAGATGCACCTCACCCAAGATGGTATTTTCAGTAACTCATATACACGTGAAAGTTGGACAGTGAATAAGGAAGCCCATTGAAGAATTGGTGTTGGAGGAGAATATTGAAAATGCCATGGGCTGCCAAAGGAACAAACAGATCTGTGGTGGAAGAAGTACAGCCAGAGTGCTCCTTAGAAGCTAGGATGGCCAGACTTCGTCTCTCACGCTTCGGACATATTATCAGGGGGGTCCAGTCCCTGGAAAAGGATATTATGATTGATAAAGTGGAGGGTTGGAGAAAAACATGAAGACTCCCCAACGAGATGGATTGGCAGAGTGGCAGCAGCAATAGACTCAAACATAGCAACAATTGTGAAGTTGGCACAGGACTGCTTAGTGTCTTGTTCTGTTGTGCATAGGGTCGCTATAAGTTGGTACCAACTCGGTGGCACCTAACAACAACAACAACAAACTTGCTACCATGGCTTACAACGTCATTGGGCCCCTAGCCTTCCTTCTTCCTATCTGTGCACATGCCAGACTAATCTCCCATGATACTATTTCAGGGATCTCTCTTTCCTATCTTGTGACTGAGTATCTTATCTTAAGCAACCCCTTTATGACTCAAGTTAGCCCTGGGACTCCTACTGTCTTTCCCTTTGAGAAATCTGCCCCGTTGATTCACCTTCAGAACACCCCATAATAGTACGTGCTTAATTAATGTGTGGTCATTGATGTGTTGGTTGTGGGAAAAAGACATCTCTCTGTGCTATTTAGACTCTGGTGTAAATCTATCATTCTAAAGTACACTTGATTTACCTTTTATGCACACGGATAGATAGATAGATAGATAGATAGATAGATAGATAGATAGATAGATAGATAGATAGATAGATAGATAGATAGATGCCTACCAGAACACCTCAATAAACCAGGCCTTCAATTTAATTCCAAGAAGTGAGAAGGACATTTGCATCTTAGGGTTCTGTACTTAAGGCAGCACAAAGCGCTAGAGTTTGGCCTGGTGGTACTAATCTTGTGTTGACTCCTCCTAAGGGAATAGTGTGCTTTTGGACTGTTTCTGATTTCCTATTAGATGGCATTGAAGGAAGTATATAATATCCTGATCCTAAAAGGATCAGCTCTTTAATAAACCAAATTGACCTTTCTGTTTTTGTCCCAAGAGGGGAGGGGTCATCCTTCTTGCCTTGAAACCCCCTTTCTTCCCTGGCAACAAATTGATTCTGTGACTGTTTTGTTTGACTTTTTTACATGACAACCACATATATGGTGAAGGGTAATTACCAAAAGTCATACTCCTGGGCAACTGGCTATGGCCAGATGAGGCAATAAAGATAATTTGTTGAATTACTGAGGTAGCTCCTGTTCTGCTGGCTGTGTGTTCAGTGTCAACATTTTGGCAAAGAGATGATGTCACCAGTCATAAGAGATGGCAGACCACCTGCTAAGTGTCCAATCACAAGTCAAAAGTCAAGAGCTCAGAGTTTGTAAAAATCTCCCTCCAATTTGAAGTTACACTGTTCGCAAAAAAAAAAAACAACCTTTTTTTTTTTTTTTTAAACTAATGTTACCTGCTAAGGATAATCAAATATCATGAGATTTGAGGTTTAGTACCTACCTATAACTTGTCACATTCTTTGCCTCGATGAGTACATCTGAAAACATATGGTCTTACAAACTACACACAATCGAAACGCTACCAATTCATAGGTGTGACTGAAGTTTATAAATATTCTGAATTTGAGACAGACGGGCACACATCACTTTTGTGGGACTACATAAGAGTTACTGATAAATTGGGAAATAAAGGAGAGATTTGATTCTTCTGACTGAAACCACCTTTCTTGGGACCCGGTCAAAACCTTGCTTTTGGCTAATGGCAACACTACTATTCAGTATTAGGACACTGAGCTCTCCTCTGAACATGAAATTTATTTATATCCCTTCGATTTCCTCCCTCTCTAACAATTTTGGCCTTTCCTTTGCACAGGAGAAATTCTGCAACTGAGTTCCAAAGCCTCTCCTTCCTAATGCATCTGTAAACAGCTGCAGCCTCCTGTTCAATATTGGCTGCAGCTGCCATAAGGCCCCAGAAGGACAACCAAATGGAGAGAACTCCCCGTAATTGCCTTGCCACCCCCGATTGAATTTATGTTTTGTTTTTAAGTAACATTTTGTTGCATTTGCATTACTGAAATTACCAGGTTAGAGTAAACGATAATCCCAAATCAATGTCCCCCAAAAGAAAGCAGACGTGAACTTTATCACCAACAACAAATTCAATTTTCGCATTACCTACTGACAAAGAAGCTTGTGCCAGCAACACTTGCAGATTACTGAAAAGTCCGCCAAAGGAGAGAAAAACCACAAATCTTAGGTATTCAGTTCCCATAATTTGCTTTCTTTTTAACTATTGCTTTTCACTTCTAGGTGAAAACTAATCTGTACATAGTTTGTTTTTCTCCTCAAATGAAATGGGTGGCACATAAAATAGTTCCAAACCATCTAGAGTTTAAAGTTGTGTGATTTTCAGATGAATTCTGATGAAGCATTAAGAAATCAGGTGACTGAAAGTATAACAAGACCACAAATAATTTTATCTTTAAATTTCTAAAATCTTGACTGGAGATAAAACTAGAAATAAGAGCATTTATCACAATATGACAATATGGCAAAAGACTATAAGAAATAATTATTATACAGCCATCATTAAAAAAGAGAAAAAAATGATAAAAACAAATCCTTTGGATTGCTACTGTCAGTGATGGATACACTTGACTAATCTCAGTTCAAGAAAAAGCAAGTGGAAGAAAAATAAGCAAAAAAAAAAAAAAAAAAGAAAGAAAGTTTTCTCTTTCCACTCATACATTACTGGGATTTAGGAGGGGAATTCTAAATTGTAAGGAAGTTTGGAACTACCACAAAAGGTTTGTTGAAAAACAAAACAAAACAGAAACCAGACACAGGAGGCACCATCTCCAGGTTTTCTGAATAAGTAGGTCTAGGATGGGGCCCATAATTAGCATTCCCAATCAGTTCCCAGGCAGATGTTGATGTCGTTGTTGCTCAAAGACCATAACTTGAGAACCAAGATTTGGTGTGGCTCTGTGGGATAAAGCACTAGACCACAAGATCGGTTCAAACCACAAGGTCAGTGGTTCAAACTCACCAGCTACTTCTTAGAAATTTTATACAGGGTTGCTATGAGTCAGAACCAACTCCACAACACTTAACAACAACAACAAATATATACATATATATAGCTCTGGTAGCGTAGTGGTTAC
>NW_006408524.1:19908136-19920933 GCF_000296735.1 Chrysochloris asiatica
ATATGAATATATATATATATATATATGAAAGATAAGGCAGTCTCTTTCCACAAAGATTTACAACCTTGGAAACCCTATACAGGGTCACTATGAGTTAGAATTAGCAATCAGTGGACTAGAAGGTAGAAGGCACCTGACAGCAACAACAAATGCTTATATGATCATGTTATATATGTATTTACATATGGATATACACAGAGTCCTGGTGTGTCACTGTGGGTTAGTGCACCAGACTGCAAAGCCATTTGAATTTCAAGGTTGGTGGTTCAAACTCACTAGCTGCTCCTTGAAAACCTTATACTACAGGGTTGCTGTGGGTCAGAATCGACTCGACAGCACTTAACAACAACAACAACTATATATATATATATATATATTGCATAAAACTCAAACGTCAGCATGGATTGGGGATTAACTGCATGTTAACCACAGGCACTGCCATTGAGTCAGTTCTGACTCACAGGGATCCTGTATAGGGTTTCTGAGGCTGTAGGACTAGCACGATCTTAAGAAAACAGAAGGATAGTCTAAGCTGGCCCTGTTTTGCTTTTATTTACTTATTTTTTCATTATGGATCTTTTAAGTACAATATTTGATAAATACTAAAGAATATTGCATTAGGCAAATCTGCTACACAAGACCTTTTTAAAGTGTTGAAGAACAAAGATGTCAGTTTGAGGACTAAGGTGCGCCTGACCCAAGCCATGGTATTTTCAATGACCTCGTATGTATTCTAAAGCTGGACAGTGAATAAGGAAGATCATAGAGGAATTGATGCATTTGAGTTATAGTGCTGGAGGAGAATATTGAAAGTGCCATGGGCTGCCAAAAGAACAACAGATCTGTGTTGGAAGAAGTGCAGCCAGAGTGCTCCTTGGAGGCCAGAATGGCCAGACTTTGTCTCTCACACTTCAGACATATTGTCAGGAAGGACCAGTCACTGGAGAAGGATATCATGTTTGTTAAGGTGGAGGGTCAGAGAAAAAGAGGAAGACCCCCAGAGAGATGGATTGGCAAAGCGGCAGCATCAATGGGCAACAATTGTGAGGTTGGCCCAGGACCAGGCAGTGTTTTGTTCTCTTGTGTACAGGGTCACTATGAGTCAGTACAGACTCGAGGCACCTAACAACAACAACAATAGAAAATACATGGAGTCCTGGTGTGGCGCTATAGAATAAGCACTGGACCACAAGGTCAGTGTGAACAGTCAAGTTGGTGGTTCAAACTCACCAACCACTCCTCAGAAACCCTATATGAATTGGGACCACTGTGAGTTGGAACCAGCTAGACAGTACTTATCGACAGCAACAGAAACAAATTATATATATACACACACACTGAAGAAAATAAAAGTCCTCACAACTGGACCAATAAACAACATCATGATAAAGAGAAAATATTGAAGTTGTCAAGGATGTCATTTTACTTAGATCCACAATCAATGTCCATGTAAGCAGCAGTCAAGAAATCAAATGATATATTATATCAAGAAAATTTGTGGCAAAGGGGCTCTTTAAAGTGTAAAAGAGCAAAGATAACACTTTGAGGAAAAAAGTGCACCTGACCCAAGCCATAATATTTTCAGTGGCCTCGTATACTTGTGAAAACTGGACAGTGAATAAGTCAGACCATGGAAGGACTGACACATATGAGTTGTAGGGCTAGCTACATTTCAGTATATATGAATGTCCCATGAAGAGCAAACACATTTGTCTGGGAAGAAGTACATCCAAATATTCCGTAGGAGCCAGAATGGCAACACTCATCTCCCCTACTTTGGACGTATTATTAGAAGGGACCAGTCCCTGGAAAAGGGTATTATATTTGGTGTGGCGCTATAGGATGAGCCCTGGACTTTGAATCCCAAGGTCAGCAGTTCAAACCCAATAGCTGCTCCTCAGAAACCCTATACAGGGTTGCTGTGAATCGAAACTTAGCAACCAAAGTAGAGGGTCAGAAAAAAAGAGGAAGACCTCCTCTCCTTCTTCCCTACCTCTGTCCCCACCCTCCAGCCTGCAACCTAGGGCTACAGTGGCTGCAACAGTGGGCTCAAACAACAATTGTGAGGATAGCTCAGGACCAGTTCATTCTGGACCAACCCCCTGCTGAGAATCTGCATTTCACCTGGATAGACCGAATAAGGGGAACTTGGTGGCTCCATACAATAAGCACTGGACTGGGAACCACAGGGTCAGCGTTTTGAGCCCATCAGCTGCTCCATGGAGATAGATGAGGTTTTCTGCTCCCACAAAGATTTAAAGCCACAGAAACTCTCTACAGGGTTGCTAAGAGTCGGAACTGACTCAATGTCACGTAACAACAACAGAATAAGAAACAACATTTTCACAAGATCCAAATATCTAGGATGGAAATATAAATTCACAGCAGGGGCTGTCAAGCAGAAATGACTGGTTTGAAGCCCTGATTGGAATCTACAGTAGAAAATGCAGCAATATGCTTCCATGAAGGTTACAACCTAGAAGTCCCATGGGTCAGTTTGGAGTTCTGATTGGAATCTATAGTAGAAAATGCAGCAATATGCTTCTAAATCAAGGATACAACCTAGGAGTCCCTATGGGGCAGTTCTACTTTATCCTATAGGGTCTCATCAGTCAAAATTGATGAAATAACATCAAAGAATACAAGCTGTAGCCTATACATAAGTTACAGGTTGTGGTGCAAGTGGTTTGCAACCAACTACAATCCTAAAGTTTAGCAGTTCAAACCCACCCAGGGGTGCCAGGAAAGAAAATCTGGCAATCTTCTTCTGTAAAGATTACAGTTAAGAAAACCTGGTGGAGTAGACGCTTTGTAGCAAGGAGGGGAGTGATTGACTTTTCAGTGTAGGAGTGGAGGTTCCTGGGACCATTAAGGGAGAAGAGCAGAGAGCAGGACCCTACCCAGAGAAGCAGTGATGTTTGAGATGGAGACAGAGACAATGATGTGGAGAGATGGAGCAGCTGGAGACTTTAGGTCCAGAGAGGGAGGGGGACTGTGTGCTGATGACCCGGGGGGCAGGCTTGCAGGGTATACCCTTTGGTTGGTTGATAGTGCATGGAGAGGATTGTAACCATGGCAATGAAACAATATACAATAGGATGAATGTGAAACTACTGTTCTCCCATGTAAACTATCACATAATTCACAATAAAAAACAAAAACAAAAACCCGATGGAACAGTTTTACTCTGTCACACGTGGGGTTAATGTGAATCAGAATGAACTCTCTGACAGCAGGGTTGACTTTATGGTTCCATATGGTGTGGCACTACAGGATAAGCACTGGACTGCCAACTGCAAGGTCAGCAGTTCAAACCCAACAGCCATTCCTAGGAGATCGTATACAGGGTCTATGAACTGAACAGACCAGACTAGAAATTAATAACAACAAATCATGTAAGTTACATTTAAAACCAAATAAACAAAAATAAGAATCAGAACATAATCAGCAGCTTGTATCTCCTTTTTCTCTCCTGCTCTATTGTCAGTTCTCTATGAAATGAAAGAACCTTCCCAAACTTTATATTTGTTAGTTATTCCTTTTGCATATCTTAAAGATTTATCAAATTGGGATTATGCTGTAGCATTTCATTTGGGACATTTCTTGGATGATTTACATATTCTTCCAAATCTCAAATTCTGAGAAAAACTAGGAAAATAGAGAAATGGGGAAGTATTATAATGGATACTGATCACTAATCCTCTGAGAATTAAGGTTTACAATCAGTCTAGAGATCATGTGAATTGAATGAATCCACTAACCTCAAGTCAAAATTGAGAGCCTGAAGCTCTGGAATACAGAATGGAAGGTTAAGGTTTGACCTTCATTATAACCAAGACTGGAGAGTAACAGAGTGAAGAATCACAGACAAGTGAGCCATGGTTTAGCTGTTGCTATGGAGTCCTGGCATGGTGCTGTGGGTAAATGTGCTGGACTGCAAAGTTAATTTGAGCGCAAGGTTGGTGGTTCAAGCTCACCAACTGCTCCTTGGAAAGCCTATACAAGGTTGCTATGGGTTGGAACGGACTCAATGGCACTTAACAATGTTTTGATGGTCCTGTTTATAGTGAGTCAATATTGCAAATAAAATAAATATTAGAGAGTTTATACGGTTAATACAGATAGTACAAAAAAAGAAAAGAAAAAATTCACTGCCATCAAGTCGATTTCCATTCATATCACTATGAATATGACCTCATGTGCTCCATATGGTTTTCTTGACTATGATCTTATAGAATGCAGATCATGAGACCTTCCTTATACACTCCCTTTGGGCAATTACATCCACCAAGCTTTAGGTTAGTTGTTATTGTTGTTAAGTCCCGGCGAGTCAGTTCTGACTCATAGTAACCCTGTAAAAGGTTTCCAAGGAGTGGCTGGTGGGTTTAAACTGCCTATCTTGTGGTTAGCAGTCCAGTACTTATCCTATAGTAGTTGAGCACAAACTGTACTACCAATAATATCATGGTGGGGGTGTGTGTGCTGTGGAGTAGATTTTGAGCTGCTCTCCGGATTTTTTCTTTGCCTTTGGTTTTGAAAAGTTTGATTACAGTATTCCTTGGTGATTTTCTTTTAGGTCTGTCCTGCTTGGAGTTTGTTTAACTTCTTGAATGGCTGTCTCCTAATCTTTCATGACATTAGGAAAGTTTTCTACTAGTAACTCTTGGACAATTTTCTCTATGGTTTTATTTGTCTCTTCCTTTTTTGGAATTACAATCACACGTAAGTTATTCTTCTTGATAGTGTCCGACAGAAATCTTAGGCTTTCTTTGGATTTTTAAATTATTTTTTTTCTGATCGTTTCTCTCAAAGATAAATATTAAAAGATTTGTCTTCAAGCTCCTTGATTTGGTCTTCCATTGATTAAATTCTACTTTACCTTTTCAATGTGTTTATTATCTATTTCTGAAGTCTTATTATTAATCTTCTGGCTTTCTAATTGCTGTTTTTATATGGTTTCCAATTTCTCTTTATTTTTTTCAATTAGTTCTTGTATTATTTCCCTGAATTCTTATTTGCTTTCTTCACTCTTTCCCTAAGTCGTTGAAGGTATCTAAATAGTTTTCTTTTATATTCCTTGTCAAGTAGTTTTGATTCCATTTCTAGTATTGTATTTGCTGACTTTATATTTTAGTCACTTGTTTGAGGAACTCTGTCTTGTTTCTTCCTCCTGTATGCTGAAATGGTTTTCTCCAAGACATTGCGGTGCTGTTGTATGTATGTTTAATTGGTGATTGTATGTTAATTGTATGTTCTCAGGCCCTCACCACCTGTCTCCTGGTGGATGTGGGTGGAGACTGGAACGAAGTCTGAACACAGTTCTCCATTTGCTGTTTGTGTAGTGCTATTCCTAGTGGGTTCACACACATCTGGAAGGACCTCATGCAAAGGCTGCGCAGGATGGGTGCCGCCAGCGATTGTGCTGGTGATGGTGGGACTACCATGGCTACCAGGAAGGCAAGAAAACAAGGGAGTACTGTACTCCTGTTGCCTCCAATCTTCAGCCCAGAGCAGTGCCAGGTGATAGTCTGACCTTTCTTCTTCTCTCTCGCTGCTCCTGTTCAGCTTCCTCTACCAGCCAGCCCTCAGTCCATATCTCTGTCCTATCTTATATTCTACTTATTCTCCTGTATCTTTATTGTAGAGATCTGCTCTGTGCGTCTGCCTACTCCACCATCTTGGCCCAACTCTCTGTGAATAACTTTTTAAATTTTGATATAGATACTACTTTTTGCTTCATCTAAAAAAATTCTTCCTGGTCCTGAGACTAAGAAATAATGCTAGATGGTTTCTTCTGAAATGTTTAATCTTTTGCCTTTCATATGTAAGTTAAGTACTGTGTATATGGTGTGGTTAGTTTCACTTCATATTTTACCTTGTAGAAAACAAGTCATTTCCTTACCATTAATTGAATGCTCTGTACTTCCACCAACAACAACAAAAAATGTGCAACATTCTGTGAACAGTAGGTCTATTTCTGGGTTCCGTGTTCTGCTCCATTGATATATTTTTCTATTTCAGCATCAGTACTACATTTTAAAAATCATATTGTTAGATAATAAACCTTGAAACCAAGGGTAGAAGGTTTTTTTCTCTCATTTTACTTCTGTAATAATGTTGTTGTCGTTAAGTGCCATTGAGTCGGTTACAACCCATAGCGACCCTGTACAGGGTTTCCGAGGGTGTAAATCTTTACAGGAGTAGAAAGCCTCATCTTTCTCCCACGGAGCAGCTGATAGTTTTGAACCACTGACCTTAAGGTCTGTAATAATACGATCTTACAAATAAACTTTAGAACAAAATTCACAGCTATAATGAAAATTTTTTCTTAAGATTTTGAATGCAAATTCTTTGAGTTTATTTGGAAAGAGTTATCATCTCCAAAAGACTGAGTTACCCTATTGAGGACTACTTCACAATTTATTTCGTTTTCTTTTGTGCTTTTAAACAAAATTTTTAATTAAAAATTTTTCTTCATACAAATGCTACACAATTTTCTTTAGGTTCATTCTTTTTTTTTTTACATTTTTATTGTGAGCTGAGTGATAGTTTACATGGATGAACATCAGCTTTCACCATCATTTCATTGCATTGATTACAATCGCCTCTGTGCATCATCATTCAACAGTATTTGCTTCTATTCCCTCTGTTTTTGTTTTTCTTCCTTTTGGATATACACAAAAGCACTCAGGAATATATAATAATTTAAACAACCAAAGGGCACATTCTGAAAGCCAGCCTCCTGGCCACCAGCACTCAGACCCTCTCTTCCCATGAGTCTAGAGTCCTCAGTTGATCCCTCTCTCCATGTCCTCATCTCTGGCTCCTTCTCTGGTATCACTGCTTCTCTGCATAAGGTCCCACATTCCACTTGTGTTTTTCTGCCTGGATGGTCCTGGGGCCCTCTGTTTCTGGACTGTACAATAAACTACTCCCCCTTTATGTTACAAAACTTCTACCTTTACAGTTGTGACAGTTGGAATTCATCATAATAACAATTACTCACTTTAGGTATATTCTTAAATGCCTTACAGTTTGTTGTTATTGTCATAAATAACTGTAACTATGCTGTTGCTGTTAAGTGTCATCGAGTCACTTCCGACTCAGAGTGAACCTAGTTTCCAAGAAGCAACTGTGAGTTTGAACCACTGACCTTGCATTTAGGAATCCAGTGGTTATCCTACAGTGGCACACCAGGACTCCCTCTACTCTTTTAAAGTTTTTCAATAAAGGATTATGTTGTCTGAGGTTTCAGTTAAATATCTTTATTGGGCTATGAAGGTTTCTTCTCTATTATTGGTTTAATAGCCGGTGATATGCAGATGATACAACATTGCTTGCTTGTGAAGAGGACATAAAATACTTATTGATGAAGATCAAAAACCACAGCCTTCAGTACGGGTTGCACCTCAATGTAAAGAAAACAAAAATCCTCACCACTGACCAATAAATAACATCCATATAAATGAAGAAATGATTGAAGTTGTCAATTACTTCATTTTGCTTGGATCAACCATCAACACTCACGGAAGCAGCAGTCAAGAAACCAAATGACGTATTGCTTTAGGCAACTCTGCTAGACAAGACCTCTTTAAAGTATTGAAGAGCAAAGATGTCAGTTTGAGGACTAAAGTGTGCCCGACCCAAGCCATGGTATTTTCAATAACCTCATATGCATGTGAAAGTTGAATAGTGAGTAAGAAGTCCATAGAAGAATTGATGCATTTGAATTACAGTGTTGGAGGAAAATATTGAAAGTACCATGGAATGCCAAAAGAACAGATAGAGCTGTGTTAGAAGAAGCGCATCCAGCATGTTCTTTGGAAGCCAGGATGGCCAGACTTTGGACATATTGTCAGGAGGGGACCACTCCCTGGAAAAGGATATCATATTGGGCAAAGTGGATGGTCGGAGAAAAAGAGGAAGACCTCCAACAAGATGGATTGGCACAGTGGCAGCATTAATGGACTCAGACATAAAAACAATTATGAGGTTGGCCCAGGATCAGGCATAGGGTTCCTATGAGTTGGTACCAACTCGATGGCACCTAACAACATCAAGAGGTTTTTTATCATTAAGTGTTTTTGAATTTTAAGCAGATTGAATGCTTTTTATTCTTTTATGGAGATACCCATATGTATCTTTTTTTTTTACTTTAACATACTAGTGTGGTAAATAAGTGAACATACTAAGGTGTTGAATAATAAATTTAGATTCTCTTATATTTAAAAAATTGGTAAAATAGTAACAGTGATGATAAGAATAATCATTCTAAGAAAAGACTAAATCTAGAAAGAGCTAAAACAGCATATAATTTCAGGGATAGCTGGAATTAAAGCATTCTAATACGCTTTCTTTCTTCTTCTTTTTTTTGGAGAAAGGAGTTAATGTATTTTAAGCAGTAAGAACTTCAGAGATTGATTTCCAGTACACTAGCTCCTTAAAGAAGTTTTTTCCTCCCACTTGCCTTAGTTAGGAGAAATGGCTTCTCTGAGCTTTGATAAGTAAGACTGTATCATTTGACTTATGTCTCCTCGCCCCCAACGCCACCTCTCCCACGTATGGAGGTCTTTTTAGTTGGTGTCTGTCTCTTGTTTTGTTTTCTGAAATATGTGGCATCAGCTGGGATCAAAGCTGTCTGCTTGGTACTCTAAAAGTGTTTTGGATCTGGAATATTCACATTTCATAATATGTAACCGTTAGAAGAATTTTTAGAAAAGTCTATAATTTAAGTTACATACCAAAAATTCACTGAGACATTTTTCTATTTGAATTCTTTCAGATTATTGAGGCACAGGACAAGTAAGTGTCATTTTGAGAATAAAGACAAGTTAATGTTCAGAGTCCTGGTGTGGCACTGCGGGTGAATACACTGGACTGCAAGGTCAGTTTGAGCTGCAATGCCGGCGGTTCACCTCTATACAGGGTTGCTATGAGTCAGAACTGACTCAATGGAACTTAACAACAACAATATTAGCTGGAAAGTTGGTGTTTCAAACCTAGATGCCAATCTCCTTCTGAAAGGTTACACTCTTGAAAATTCTGTAGAGGATAATTCCATTCTGTAATGCAGGGATCACCATCAGGTAGAATTGGCTCAAAGGCAACTAGCAGCATGAGATAGCCCCAAGAAACCCTACCCTTGATCCTTGTACCTTTGCGTAATCCTCTCCCCTTGAGTGTGGGTTAGACCTACTAACTCACTTCTAATTAAAAGACTATTGCAAAATGATAGAATATCACTTTTGAAATTAGATGATATAAAGTCTTACTCTCTCTATATCTCCCTTCTCTCCTTGGGGAAATCAAGCTGCCATGTGAATTGCCCTATGGAAAGTTTCAATGGCAAGGACCAGATGTCTCTGGCCAACAGTCAGGGAGGAACTGAGAACTGCTAATAAGCAAATAGCGGATGAGTTTGGAAGAGGATGCCCTGTGAGTTGAATATTAACATGAGAGCAGCTTTTTGAGAGACCTTGAGACAGACTCTGGGTAAGGTCCCTCAGGTCACAGAGTCACAGAGATGAGCCACCAACTCTGCTCTAGGGGACATTGATGCCGGTGCTCCTACCCAATAGGCACATCTTCCTGCTGAGCTGTTCTTCACCCCAAACCCCTAGAAACTGTGATATAGAGATTGCTTGTTGTTTTAAGCTGCTAAATTTTGAGGTACTTTTTTATGCAGTAATACATAACTAATACTTGTACAAATATGCTGAGGAAAAAGAGGCTTAAGCACGTGACATTGCTAGAGACATTTTGAAAGATGATTTTAATTGTTGTTTTCCAAAAGAAGTTAACTCCTTCTGCTTCAGGAGTTAATAAGTCTGATGGGAAAGAGAGCTCCAGTCAGCAGTAGGAGATGACTTCAAAAATTTAAAAAACACTACGCATTCTGCAAGAAGCCACGTCTAACTTATAATGAAGTCAACATGCATGTATAAGGCATATCCACATCATGCAGTAATGCTTTAGAAAACAGGATGAAGGCAACATAATTAAAAGATAGCCTCTGCCATTTATCAAACAAGAATCTTTCGATGCACAAACTTCTCTCTGAGATTAAGCAAGGCAGGTTTTGAAGCCATTTTCATTCTTCCAGGCCATCTGGATACCTCACATGGAAAGTCCAAATGGACAGCACAGCTTCTGAAATTTGGTTAGCTTACTTCCAGAAATTAGTTTATATAATAGGAGACGTAGCAATTAAACACCGCATCTGGCAATGTCTGTGGGAGATGGTGGCATCAGCTTAGATGGGAGGAAATCTGTTTTCCTACTTCTCTTTAAAATCATCACAAAGACATAGAAAGTGGAGAACATCTGCTGTAATCATGAATTAACAAATATTTACTGTGTACCTACTATGTGTGTGTCCTGGTGTGGCAATTTGGGCTAATGTGTCAGGCTGCAAAGTTGTTTGAACTGCAAGGTCGGTGGTTCAAGCTCACCAGCTGCTCCTTGGAAACCCTACACAGGGTCATTATGAGTCAGAATCAACTTGCCGGCACTAACAACAACAGCAACAACTATGTGTGAGGGGCTAAGTTATATACAGTATAAGAAAGGTGAATGAATTGGACATATGGCTGTCCTCACTAAATTTATCCTGAAGTGGAAGGTATACAAATGAATTATAAGCACAGATTATGGCACATACCACATACCACAGATGGCAAGGAGAACTTCACTAAGGAAGCTTAAATTCAGGTGTGATCTGAAAGGCTCAAAGAAATTAGGATAATCCTGGTAGAGAGAACCAAGGTTTTGAGATGAGACTTGAGAATTTGGTCCTTAAAGAGCAGATAGAAGACCACTGTCTGTGTGACCTAATGCTGTTGTAGCACACATATCACAAGTGGGTGGCTTTGAAGACCAGAACTTTATTTTCTCACAGTTCTGGAGGCTAGTCATCCAAATGAGGATCGCAGCCATGTTGATTCCTTACTGGCTGTTAACCTGGCCCTTCCTTGGTTGGTGAACATCACCTGGCATCTGTCTCTTCCTGCCTCTTTCTAAGCTGATCTTTTGTATAGCTCAGAAGTGATTAGGCTCAGGACCCACCTTAAACTGGTGTGGCCTCATTAGCATACCATTAGATTGCATTATGGAACATGATTCCATTATATTGTAACCAGAGGAAAAGGGTTAGAATTATAATACATATTTGGGGGGCGGAGGGGCATAGCTAAATTCATTCGTAACAGCCTGGGTGTCTGAAGGGCTGAAAGTATGGCTCTAAATAGAAGGAGGAAGGGTGGTCAGATTTCTGTAGACAGTTAAGAATTTTGTATTTCAACTGAAATGCAATGAGAACTCTGTGAAAGGATATAAAAAGGAGGGTAACCTGACTTCTTTGGCATTGTCCACACAGCACTCAAGCTACTGTGTAGAAAGTGGTTGAGAGAAACAGCACAGGAAGCAGGGATGACCTTGTTGTTGTTGTTAAATGCCATTGAGTCAGTTCGGATATATAGCAACCCTGTTGAATTTCTGAGGAGCAGATGGTGGGTTTGAACTGCTGACTTTGTGGTTCACAGTCGAGTCCTGATCCTACAGTGCCACACAAGAAATCTAGAAGTCCATAAAGATGACCTTGGAATTACCCACAATGAATTGTGGCGTTTGGATCCATACTTTTTATATCTCAGATCTTCACTTCCAATATGTTATGTTTCTCTCCTTACTCTTTTCTTTCACATTCTGAAAGAATTTTCTAAACTCATCTTCTAATGTGCTAATTCAATTTTCTGAAGTACCCAATTCTCTGTCTCTATTACTGTTTAAAATTTTACAATCGTGCTTCTCATCTTAACATAGGCTTTTCAAATCTCAAAACTGCTATTTCTTCATGTCTATTTTATCTCATTTCATGGGTACAAAATAACTTTAATCTTTTAAAAACAATTTTATTGTTTTCCCCTTTATTTACAAAATTCAATGCATGTTCATGTTAGAAAGTAATACAAAGCACAAATAGGCAAAATGAAGAAAATAAAAATAAAGTCTTAATTGCACACTTCAAAGATAATCTAGGATGAATTTGTGTGGGGCGAAGAAAAACAAAGTCAAAAAGTAAAAAGACAGATGGAATAAAAGGACTTGAGTCATCAATACTTAAAAGTCCAGGGAAGGAATATTGAAACTACTTTTAGTCGTATCAAAATAACAGTTCCTAATTCTAAGGATAAATGATTATCAAACCAGACAGATATTGGGCTAAATCCTAGAAAGTAAAGAAATGTTCACAAAGTTACGTGAAAACAGGAACTTTTATCTTATAATTATGTATGCAGACATACTATTCACATTTTCAGGCATTCAAAAATGCTGAAAATGTATAATATGGAAAAGCCTGGATGCACAGCACAAGAGAAGGAAAGTAAAGACACAATGATGAGCAACGTAATCACTAAAATGTATAATTGTTGTTGTTAAGTGCTGATGTCGGAGCTCAGAGTGACCCTGTATAGGGTTTCTATGGAGCGACTGATGAACTTGAACCACCAACCCTGCTGTTCAACTAGACCTCACAGTCTATCGCATTAATCCACAGGGCCACACCAGGACTCTTAAATGTATATTAAATCTAAATAATCGTTAATGGGGTTAATAAGACTAATGCTGTTATTAAAAGATGAACCTCAAACTAAAAGATGCTAGTCACAAATACACTAAATCCAAAATTCCGGGTTTTTAAAGTATTAGGAGGGAGAATAGAAGAAAAGAAAAACATATTAACATTATTTTGTTTTTGAAGGAATGGTGGTGGTGGTGTCCCATGGAGTCGGTTCTGA
>NW_006408524.1:19922183-19924351 GCF_000296735.1 Chrysochloris asiatica
AGAGAGAGCTGTGGTAGTGTAGTGGTTATGAATTGGCCTGCTAACCTCAAGGTCAGCAGTTTGAAACTACCAGCGTTTCCACGGGAGAAAGATGAGGCGTTCTGCTTCCGTAAAGGTTTACAGCCTCGGAAACCCTGTACAGGGTCGCTATGAGTCGGAATTGACTCCACGATACTTAATAACAATTATATATATATATATATATTACTGAAAAAAATTATATACTGAAATGTTTGTTTACAGTGGCTAACACAACATTTTTTTCCCCTTGTCAATATTGTTTACAATCAGTTGACACTATTAAAGCAATTGTTCTTTTTAGGCTGATAAGCATAGGACACTAAATTTGTCTCACAATGAAAAATGAAGCCAGTATATTTTATCTGCAGCATGAAAAGTAGTAGTAGTATTAATATAGTTATTTGGGAGATTTAATTTGTGAAAACTGTCAAATTCAATTAGCTTGAACTTTAGCAGTTAATGTAAGTGTAAAATGAAAGTAAACAACAGTTTTCCTAGGGTAATCAGATGAGATTATACCATGAATTCATTTTGAAAACGGGCCTTATCAACTTACCAGGCTATTATAACAACTCCTGGTTTCCATGCTAAAGTAAAAATTTGGTCCTACTGCTGCTACTTTCCCCTGTGACTATAGAGACTAAGGGCTGATGAAATGTGTCCCTGATGCACAGCCTCCCTTCCATCGTTACATTCTGCTTGGCTGTTCGAAAACATCCAGTGACTCTTGTTCTTGCAATGCAACTTGACATGATGGCATGCTTCTTAGCAAGACCCTTAATCTCAACCACCAAACTACCACATTTCAGGTATACTCGTTACATATTTCCTTTCTGTTCTTTAGCTTTAAAACTGAACACATGGAACAAGGCAACTTGGGCACAGCTCCATATCAGAGTGAAATGCATCCTCAATTGGCCATTTGCCCAAAGGTATAATTTTCAGCTGTGAGTTGCCCTTAATTTTGAAAATTATCTTTGTATCTTGAAAACCTTGTGTTGGCTCTCCAGTCAATCCAGAAATTAAAAAAAAAATTTTTTTGCTTTCTCTTTGCATTACTTCAGACTTCTTTAGTTTGAGAATTTAACACATTAATCAAATCAAAGTACAAATGCTATACATATCATGTGCTTGCCCACGACAAATATCTCAATAGGGTGCAGATTTCTTGGTGCCATTTGATCTTGGAATAGATAGTTCTTTCAAGCTTGATAACTGATATTTTACAACTGGATTGCTTCACCTTTATAAATAGTAAAAATACTTAGCCTCAGCTTCGATTATGTTGGTGTAAATTACAAATGAGGATAACAATTGACAATTCACACATTTAGTAAACATGAATGTCAATATGTATAAAGCATCAACAATATGCAAATGCTTGATATTTTATAAGTCTACTGAGCAGAGGGACTTTCCAAGCAGCAAGTTGGTATTTGTTTTTATTGTTCTATAACTAAAGTCTTCTAATGTGTCTTAAACACCATCAGAAAAATGATTTGTGGTACTAATCAATTAAGAGCTCTTCTTTGAGAAGATGATCCTCATGAGAATTTCAAGACTATATAGCTGTTATTTTGTTTTTTTGTAGCTAGTAGAAGAAAGATTTGCTGTTTCTCTAGTTCATCAAGTCCAACTTAGATTTGACAATCAGGTTTGTTCGTTTGTTTTCAAGCAGACGGAGTTACTTTAGCTTATCTTATATATCTTTTATCCCCTACTTTGAAAATAAATGTACACAAACAAAGTGAATTGTGTAACTTTCCTTATAATCAGTTCTGCAGCAAATATATATCAAGAAGTTTGGAATCAGATATAACTAGTTTCTGATTTTCCGGTTAAAAATTAAATATCAAACAGAAAAACATTCCTTTTTTGCAAGGTCAATGTAGAGAATCATGAGATAATACATGAGTTAGATTTAGCATTTTGTTGTTGTTAAGTGATGTCAATTCCATTCCAACCCATAGTGACCCTGTGTAGGCTTTCCGAGGAGTGGCTGGTGAGCTTGAACCACTGACTGACCTTGTGGTTCAGATCTACTTTGCAGTCCAGTGCATTAGCCCACAGCGCCACACCAGGACTCTAGGTCTAGTATTTGTTGTTGTTAAGTACCATTGAGTTGGTTCTGACCCATAGCGACCCTG
>NW_006408524.1:19925021-19933401 GCF_000296735.1 Chrysochloris asiatica
TAAATCTTTACGGGAGTAGAAAGCCTCATCTTTCTCCCGCGGAGCCGCTGGTAGTTTCGAACCGCTGACCTTAAGGTTCGCAGCCCGATTCGTAACCACTACGCTACCAGAGCTCCTGTTGTACATAGTTGTACATAGTGCCATCATAAAAACTTTTGTTTCTAACTTTTGAATTTATTCTTTGTTACCTTTTCTACCTTTTCTTTCTTCTTTTGGATAATATTTTTCTGTGGTTTCATTTTATCTCCATATTGACTTATTTGACTCATTTGTCTTAAGGATGTTTAGAGTATGCATCTTTAATTTATCACTGCCTAGATTTCATTAATTCCATACCACTTCACATATAGAATAAAAGAACTATGCAGTGGTATGCTTGTATCTCTCCTGGCCGTGTACCATCGTACTTTTGTGTATGCTACAAACACACAATACATGTGTTTATTTTTTATTTCAATAATCACTTCTCTTTGAAAGATATTTAAAAAGTAACATATAAAAGTCTTTTATATTTAGTCACACATTTACCATTTCAGATGCTCTGTCTTTCTTTGTGTAGCACCAGAATTCTATTGGATATTATTTTCCTTTGGCCTAAAGGACTTCCTTTAACATTTCTTGTCATGCAGGTCTGCTGGTGAAGAATTCTTTCAGCTCTTGTATGTCTGCAAAAGTCTTTATTTACTTTGCTTTATTTTTTGAGGATTGTGTTGCTAGGTGCAGAATTCTAGCTTGCCAGTTTTTTCTTTCATTAACGATGTTACGCCAATGACTTCTGACCTCATTGTTCTGAGAGACACTGCAAAGTGAACTGTTACTTAACTGCACTTTAGATTTCTTTTCCTTTGTCATTTATTATAAGCAATTTGAATATGATATTCTTTGATGTCATTTTCTTCATACTTCTTTTGCCTGAGCTTAGATTTGTCGAGTTTGGTTTGTTGACCTTGGACTTATATGGGTTTGTACTGTTCATCAACCACAAAGTCAGTAGTTCAAATCCAACAGCCACTCCTCAGAAACCCTATATAGGGTCACTATGAATTGGAACCAACTTAACGGCTCTTAACAGCAACAACAAAGTTTACATCAAATTCAGAAAGTGTTCAGCTGTTTTTTCTCCAAATATGTTTTCTTCCTCCTCAAGCTGTCCTCTGGAGACTCCAATTACATATATGTTAGGCTACTTGAAGTTGTCTCACAGATCACTGATGTTCTGCTCATTTCTTTTAACTATTTTTCTTTCTGTGGCTCGGTTTGGATAGTTTCTATTAATATGTCTTCAAGTCCACTATCATATTTTTCACATACAATGCAACCATGTAAATCACATGCACTCACATTTGACACACATAGGAAGTAGGAAGATAACACACAAGGGGATTGAAAAATAACAACCACCATATACTCTATGCATTATTTGAATAAATATGGTAATGTTTTCTTTTGTATTATCTGATCTGCTGTTAATATCATTCAGTGTACTTTTCATCTTGTTGTGTGTCGCTGATTCGGTTCCAACTCACAGCAACCCTGTATAGAGCTTTCAAGGAGTGGCTGGTGGATTTGAACCACTGATGTCTGTTAGCAGTCTAGTGCTTATCCTGCAGCACCACATCAGGATTCCATTTATCATTTCAGATTTTGTAATTTCATCTATAAGAGTTCGATTCAGGTTTTTCTGTATCTTTCATGTCTCTACTTAACATGCTCAATCTTTTCTCTGTATATGAAATATAGTATATATAGTAGCACTTTTTAAAATGTCATTTTCTCCTAATTTTATCATCTGTGTTATTTCTGGATATGCTTCTTCCCATCAATCTTTATCCACCTTCTAGGGTATATTTTCTTTTTCTTTACATATCTAGTAATTTTTATTTCACATTTTATTGTGCCTAGTAATTGTAAATTTTACTTGGTGAGTGCTGAATATGTCCATGTTTCCAAAATATTTTTAATCTCAATTTTGAGGTGCAGTTAAGTTACTTAGAAATTATTTTATATTTCAAGGTTTGATTTTTAACTTTTTTAGGTGGGACTAGCATTTAAGCTAGAGCTTTTATTTCTTTACTACCAAAGCAATATACATCTGAGTACTCCATGTGATGCCCCAGGAATTATGTGTTTTTTCTTGTTCATCCATGTTAGTTTCCTTTTTGTTGTTGTGAAATGCCATTGAATTTGTTCCAACCCATAGTGATCCTGTATAGGGATTCCAAGGAGCATCCAGTGAGTTTGAACTACCGATCTTGTGATTCAAACTGACTTTTAGGTCTAGTACTTTATCCCACAGTGCCACACCCAAGACTCTCCTTTAAAGTATTTAGCAGCAAAAATGTCACTTTGAGAATTAAGGTATACCTGACCCAACCCTGGTATTTTCAATTGCTTCATATGCATATGAAAGTTGGATAATGAATAAGGAGGACACCTTAAAAGTATGGATGATGTTGGAGAAGAATATTGAAAGTACCAGAGGAACAAACAAATCTATCTTGGAAGAAGTACAGCCAGAATGCTCCTTAGAAGCCAGGATGGACATGTTGGCAGGAAGGACCAGTTCCTGAAGAAAGACATCATGCTTGGTAAAGTGGAGGGTCAGTGAAAAAGAGAAAGATTTTCAATAAGATGGACTGACAGACTGGCAGCAACAATGGACTCAAGTGTAACAGCAATTGTGAGGATAGCTCAAGACTCTGTTGTGCATAGGATCGCTAGGAGTGGGAACCAACTCAACAACAGCTAACATCCCACTCTAATCCTCTTACAACTGATTGACTGATCACAGTGGATTATATCTTGGAGGATGATTATACCATTACATAACTGCCAAAGCACTGATAATCATGGACCAGCCAAGATAGCACGTATTTTGAGGGGGCCAGAATCTAACCCATGATGGATATAAATATATTTATCAGGAATTCCAAGTATGAAAACAAGAGCACACAAGAAAAATAACTAAATATGCCTTTTTCTCACTTGACCTGGCTAATAAATCTCTCTGAAATCTACTTGTGACTAATAATCAATTTATCCTGAAGACCAAATCTAGTCTGTTTTGTGTTATGGCATATGTTATAGTTTAATTCTGAGTTTGTCCTTTTAATTTTATGCTCTTAAAATATATATCACAATCAATCATTTGAGAGAAAAGAAGATTAATTTCACCGTTTTACCTAGCTCAGAATCTGGCATTTAGTAGGCATTTAATAAGTAATGTTGTTGTTGTTAAGTACCATGGAGTCGGTTCTGACTCATAATGACCCTGCACAGGGTTTCTAAATCTTTACAGAAGCAGAAAGCCTCATCTTTCTCCCGCAGAACAGCTGGTAGTTTCGAACTGCCGACATTGAGGTTAGCAGCCTGATTCATGACCACTATGCTACCAGAGCTTCTTTCATAAGTAATAGCGAAAGGAATAATTAACCAGTAAGATTCTAAACATACTAATAACACTACTCTTGATAAAATAAAGGCAATATTACCAGTACACAAATACATTTACACACAGAGAGGGAACTGGAATAAAGCCTAAATCTAGAAAATCTAAACATTTAATGATTATTAGTAGGGAGTTTTGGTTCAATGGAGGTTCTATTTTATTTCAAGAGGGAAATGAGTTCAGTTTAGTCAGCAGAAATGGAATATGCTGACTCATGAACTCAGTGAAGACATTGGGTAGAATGGGTTAGTTAATGAGATTACCGCGAGCTTACTTTTTCAAGATAAACATTTCAAGTGAGTGTAGAATACAGATGACCTTCAAATCAGTGGAATAGACCCAGCTATTACTAAACTCTGTAGGCACCACCTCCTGCTACTTTAATACCAGAACTCAAGACTTATAATCATGATCTATTATAACATATAAACCATCTTTCTCCCTCAGAGTGGCTGGGAGATTTGAACTGCTGACCTTACAATTAGCCTTCCAATGCCTAGCTCACAGTGCCACCATGGCTGTGTATGATAATACCCCTACAAATAGACAAGTGCACATTTTAAAACGATTCCTAAAGTTAATAAAAATTTATTAAAGTGGTAGCATGCAAAATAAATGCAAAAGAATCAATAGTTTACCCATTTGTTTGTGGTCACCATAAAAAATTGAAATGAAGAAATATGATCTCATTCATAATGACAATAGAAACTATAAACAACTTGGAATAAATTTACTAGGAAATTTCTTTCTACACAAGAGAAGCATAGCTGTTGGGGATCAAATCTTGTGTCCCCCCAGAATATATGTCAACTTGGCTAGGCCATGGTTCAGAGGATCTTATTCTAGAAATAGAGATTTTAATAAATGTGGGTCACTATGAGTCAGAAACAATTCGGTGTCACATAACCCCCACATGCATACATGTATGTATAGCACTGGGAATCCTAGTGTGGCACTGCAGGGTAATGCACTGAACCACAAGGTCAGTTTGAGCCATAAGGTTGGCAGTTCAAACCCATGAGCTGCTCCTTGGAAACCCTATACAGGGGTCGCTATGAGTTGGAACCAACTTGATGGCATTTAATAACAACAGCAAAAAAAAAAAACAAACAAAAAAAAAACACAAAAAGGATATTTTGATGCAAAAGTGAATCATTCTGCTTTGTAATATGAATGTGTTTTTTAATGTTACTTAACTATATATCATGAACAGCTTTTCATAGAATACTATTTTAAGGGAGGTAAAGAAAGACCAAGTATCTTTTTTCAGATAGACTTAAATGGAATATAGCACCAGTCAGTGGAAACTGTTTCTTCTCAAATAGACTCCACACATGATTCTTAATACAAGAAATTTAAATGACTTTTTGCTTTTGTAATATACATCACAATTATTAAAATCTCCTTTTCTGGAATAAGACATTGAAACCTGCATTACAGTTCCAATTCCACCCAGCTGTGTGAGACTCTTGGAAAATATACAACCTTTCTGAACCTAAATTATAGTTAAGATTTTGATAAGATTGTTGTTGTTAAGTGCCGTCGCGTCGATCCCGACCCATAGTGACCCTGTATAGGGTTTCCTAGGAGTGGCTGGTGAGCTTGATCTGCCGACCTTGCAGTTCAAATGGCTTTGCAGTCTGGTGCATTAACCCACAGCTCCACATCAGGACTCCATTGCTAAGATTAAGGAAGATAATATATACTAAGTTCTTGCTCAAGAATATTATAGGCAATTAGCACTTATTTATTCTTCCATGATATGTAAAAATCATTCATTGGTCCTTCTCCACTCTCACCCCCAAAATGACTTAGAATTGTAGCAGTAAACTTATCTCTTAAATAGAAGGCGATTGTCTATCTTTCTAACATTCAGTCTTCCCATTTAGGTACATGTAGTCCTGGTGTGGCACTGTGGGTTAATGCGTCAGACTGCAAAGTCGTTTGAACTGCAAAGTTGGCGGTTCAAGCTCACCAACTGCTCCTCGGAAGCCCTATACAGGGTTGCTATGGGTTGGAATCGACTGGATGGCACTTAACAACAACAATATTGATTCAAGAAGTCCTTACTGTACTTTGGAGAGGCAGACAGACTTCTTCTTTCATACAAATATTAAACATTTATTTTAAACAAGATCAAGTTTCTAATATTCTTTCTACTAATGACTAATGGCCTAGAGAAAACCTGTTATAGGACAGCTTGAGTTTGTTGTATTATTTAAATATTATATATTTTTTAGAAGTTCACATCATCAATAAATAATGATTATTCTGCATCTTCTTTTATGATATTTTTATTCATTTGTTTCATATATTATTGTATTGACTGGATTCACAAGGGAAAAAATGTAAAAAGGTCAATAAGATCAGGGATGGTAGGAATTCTTCAAATAAATTTCTTATTTTTAATAGGAATACTTCCATGGACTAGAGCTGTTGGTTAGGAATAGGTATTCCTCATCATAAAAAGGAAAACTCTAGAGATTTCTCCTATTAGTGGTATATGTTAAATATTATCAAACATTTATAGAGAGCAGAAATTGTGATGTTTTTAATTGTTTCTTTTCTTAATGGATTAACAGATATCCTTTCATTAAATTAAGTCTTCTGGAATAAATTCTACCTGGCTTTAGTATTATATTAGTATTTTAAATGGTTTAGGAAAACTTTCCATCTTTTCTTTTGATTTGGATAAATAATTTAGGAATAATGTGTTCCTCAAGGGCTAGACAGACTATCCGGGTTGTACCTTTGTTTTAACGATAGAGTTCATTTCATTGGCTTCCCAATCTTTTTTATGAAAATTCATTTGAATCTTGTCCTCCTTCTCCTTATCGCTCATCTTCCCTCTTGTTCTTTCTCTTACTCCTCCTTCCCCTTCCTTTTCTTATCTTCTTTCTTCTCTTTCTCTTACTCTTCTCCTAGTTTTGATTGTCATATATTTACTTCTCCTAGTTTTGATTGTCATATATTTACTTTGGTTTATTTGTAGTTTTCAAAACATGTTTTGCTTTATTTATATTTTATATTTTCTACTATGTCTACTATCTATTGTTTTCATTTTTATATTTAGCTTATATCTTTATGAATTAATTTTGCCGCACATTTTTCACTTTTAAAAGCTGTCTAAACTACCCTAGCTCCCAGGAAATAAGGCTGAGAGTGAAGCAGTTAACAGGTATGAAGTGCAGCAAGATGTGTGTGAATCCCTAAACCTGCAGCTCATCTTGACTAGCTTGGATGGCTAGGTGACCAAAACTCTACCAGATGAAGATAAAGATGCTTAATACTGTGAGCAAGTATGAATTGCTATAATTTGATGAACTGAACTTTTGTTTATGAATGCAGTTGTTCAAAATTCCAACTAGAATGGGAGGATTCTTCATATCAAGGAACAAGCTTGTATCCTTAGTGCACTGGGTTGATTGTTGTTTGTTAGTAAGTGCTGTTATATCGATTATGACTCAGAACATCCCTGTATAGAGTTTCGGAGGAGCATCTGGTGGTTTTGAACCGCCAACCTTGTGGTCTTCCATCCAGTGCTGATGCTACAGCACCACACCAATATAGACACTGGCATAAAAGAGCATGAAGTGGCTGTCTTCCAGACTTGTGTGAGTGTGCGTAAGTTCAGAATGAGGGGCATAAGGTAGAATCCCCACTAAATAGTTTTCCTCTTTTCCAGATGGATCTGGTAAAAGGGGATGGGAAATGATGCTGATAGGATTTTATGATTCAATTATGAGTAACTGTTAGCAGGGTTAATTGTGATTGTCACAATTGTAATTGTAGAATATGTGTAACTAAAAATAAGGAGTAATTAATCTTTCACTTCAGGAACAGGCAAACCCAGGACCATCAAGAAGGAAAAACATGAATGGAGTGTGAGATCTCTACCTTGAAAAAGTGGCAACAACAGAGATGGTGGCAGAGGTGGTGGCATGGAGAGACAGAGCAGCTGAAGGCTCTAGGCCCATGGACTGGGCAGGAAACTACCTTGCAAAATGTACCTTTTGGACATTTGAATGAATATATATTTTTTGTTGTGCATGTGTACATCAAATGTTTTTGCCTTCTTCACTTGTGAAATATAAGATGTAAAAGGGAAGCCACAGGGAGAAAGTAGGGTATCTGTTGTTGCAGGAAGGGGATGGTAATCATTGAGATGAAATAGGGCGTACTGACTGTAAAGCTGATGATCTTGTCTGTAAACTTTCACTCAATTCACAATAAAAAGTTTTTAAAAAATCAAAGTAAAAGCTGCATACGTCCAATAATCAGGTTGTTTTCTGTCTGTCCTTTTCCTCTGATCATTGTTTACTGCATCCTATACCTTTCCTCAAGGAGCCCTGGTAGCGTAGTGAGCTGCTCACTGTAAGGTCAGCAGTTTGAATCTACCAGCCACTCCATGGGAGAAAGATGAGACTTTCTGCTCCCATAAAGTTTACAGCCTGGGAAACCCTATGCAAGGTTGCTGTGAGTTGGAACCACTATGCAGGGTGGCTATGAGTTGGAATCAACTCCACAGCAAATAACCACCACCACCATCATGAAAAGTTTTTCCTGGTGCTAAGCACTGGACTGTGAACCATAAGACCAGCAGTTCAAACCTATCAGCTGCTCCTCAGGATCCCTATTCAAAGTTGCTGTAAATTGGAGAACTGATTCAATGGCACTTAACAACAACAACAATTCTAAGGATTACAACTTCACAGTCTTGTTGTATTTACTTACATGTTTATATGATTAATATGTTATTGTTGTTAAATGGTGATGTATTAGTTCTGACCCATAACAACTCTATGTAAGGTTTCCAAGGAATAACTGGTGGATTTGAACTGCTGACCTTGGGGTTAGCAGTCCAGTACTTATCCTACAGCATCACACCAGGAATCTATGAGTAATATAATATAAATTATTATTATTATTATT
>NW_006408524.1:19938621-19945945 GCF_000296735.1 Chrysochloris asiatica
CTCAAGTTTCATCCATGTTATAGTTAATATCTAGGAGGATCTCTGGAATTAGAGGTCAAAGATTGACTCAGAGCATGACATGGAAGATCTTAGACCTTGTTTGGACCCCCCAGTACCACTCCTAGTCAGTGTTACTACTGAATCTGACATTCAGGTCACCTTAAAATTGTAATTGGCTTGTTTTTAGCTGATTTCTTTCCATAAAGGTTTTGAATCACCATATAACCAAAACCCTAGAGAAAATATAAATAAAACAGAAATACAAAATTAGAATTACAGAAATAAAAATTATAGTTGTTGCTAAGCGCCCTAGAGTGATTCTGACTTATAGCAACCCTACATAGGGTTTCTGAGGAGCAGCTGGTGAGTTCAGACCACCAACCTTTTGGTTTAAACTGACCTTATGGTTGTTTGCTTACCCTATGGTGCCACAGCAACGTAGCCTACATAAATTAACAAACCCTAAACTTAACATGTTAATTCCAATTTGAGCTTTGTATTTGGCTCCAGCAGATGTGACTAAAAGAGAAACAGGACAAGTTATATAACTTTTATTAATGAAAAATAGACAGTATTCAAGGCTTTGGTAGAAAGGATTACAAGATTGTAGAGGGGAGGAAATGTACTTCACCCATAAGAAAAGGAAGAAAAACAGTGTCCCACTTATAATTTTTGGCCCATATGGTATAATGGGCAGACTATTGCAAATGGTCAAGGTCAAAGGCTGAGATTCTTTGAGGAGCCACCACTAGCCACAGACCAAAATAACATTTTATTATTAGTAGTAATATTTTTAAAGGGAAGTGGTTAATTTTATACAAATCAAAATTGAACCCCATTCTTCTTCTATTACTAAACTGAAAAAGCACATCAGGAAATCTTTATGTTAAAGACAGCTGAGCATTCAAGTAAACTATAGCTCTGATGAAGGATTTGTATTTCCCTGGCACAAACCACAATGATAATTGTTATAAAACTGCAGGGTATAGAGTGTGTGTGTGTGTGTTGTATTTTAATGCAATGAGTTAGGGTACAAATGATCTCAAAAGATAATTTAAATACATTTTTAGGAAAGGGCTACATTCTTTTGAACAACATAGGCTTTAGTCACAAGCTTGTGTACAATAACACTTGAAACTTTAATGACTTAATCTGTTTGGATTGTTTAAATTAGCACTTTTTTGGTGCTAACAGAGCATTAAAAAAAAAGACAAGAATCTTAACTTAAAAGAAAATTTTGATCTCTGTATGTTTCCTAAAGGAGGGGTTGCTGAGCAGCAAAGAACTTGTCTTGTCCTTTTGTTAAAAATCATGGAGAACATGGTGGACTCTGTAGCTTTGCCTTTCTGGCATCCATTGCCCATCTTTTACTGTCAGCACCTTAAGTTTTTTTCTTTGGAAGACCGCCCTTCCTCCATTCTTTGTCCGTGTGATTTGAGTGGGCATTGTTGTTGTTGGCTCCAACTTCAGGAACCTTAGGTAGAAAGACAATAAGCTGCCTGGTTCTGGGCCATATTCATGATCATTGTGCATTTGGGTCCATCTTTGAAGCTATTCTGTTAATGCTTCTCATGGAGCGTTTCCCTTGTTTCTGCCGACCCTCTATTTTTCCAAGCATGATGTCCTTTTTTAGCAATTTGTCTTTTCTGACGACACAGTAAAAGGAAATTGTGTCAAAGTCTCAACATCTCTTCTAAGAAAGATCTGATTGTATTTCTCCTAACACTGATTTGTTTATTCTTCTGGCTTGTTGTTGTTAAGTGCCATCCAGTCAGTTCTGACTCATAGCAACCCTGTATAGGATTTCTGAGGAGCACCTGGTGACTTAAACTGCCGGCCTTGAAGTTCAAACCAACCTTGCAGTCCAGTGCATTAATCCACAGCACCACACCAGGCCTCCTCATTCTTCTGGCAGTCCATGTTATTTTTGATATTCTTCACTAACATCATAGCTTGAAGACATCAACTCTTCTTCTGTCTTCCTTTATCACCATCCAACTTTCAAACGCATATGAGGCAATTGAAAAGACTATGACAGGTCAGCTGCATCTTAGTCATCAAAGTGTCAGCTTCTCCCTCACTCCAGCACTGGACAAATGATGTAAGCATGGCCAACTACCATATTTCACCTCCTTTGTTTCAGGGGTGTGAGTCAACAGAGCGCATTTTGTTGGCAATACTGAGAAACAAGCACATACTTATCTCTGTACTTTTAAAATTAAGGGAAGAGTCAGTCAGAGAATGAAGTCAACAGGGAGGAAATCCTTAAAGGGCAAAGAGAGATAAGATTCCAATGACATTATTTCAGTGTGCAATCTAGCTATGTATGACTAGATTTTTTTTTATCTTTATTTGAGCGAGTCAATAAATTCCCTTTGTTTCTTAAATTACTTTTCCATCATTGTATTTACCAGTTCATTTATTCAGCAAATATTTTTTAATTACCAAGGTTGTAAGGCACGTTTAAATGTTAGCGACATAGCAGTGAACAAAAGAGAGTCCTGCCTTCATGTTGTTGTTGTTGTTGTTAAATGACTGTATAGTTTCCAAGCAGCAGCTGGTGAGTTTGAACCACTGATCTTGTGGTTCAGACCAAACTTGCGGTCCAGTGTTTATCCTACAGCACTACACCAGGACTCCATTCTGCCCTCACAGAACTTATATTAGTGAACAAGTAACAGAAACATATATTAATAAACATTTAATGTAATGTCAGGTACTGATGAAACTCATAAAGAAAAAATAAGGCAAGGTAAGTGATGAGGAGTGTTTTAAAAGGGGAGGAATTAGGGAGATTGGGAGCAGAGATTTGAAAAGATGAGGGATAAAAATCCTTCTGAGTTTTGGGGAATATTGTATATATAGGTAGAGAGACATAACTCAGACTGAGAAGGCAAAGTTTTGTGTGTTTGAGACCACTGTGAGTGGCTGACACAAAAAACTGGAAATTTATCTTTCAGAATCACCTTTTAGTCAGCTTTTACCGCATGTTAAATCAGTCAGATTATTAGCAGTAAAAAACAAACAAAAAACACTAAAGTTTTTGCTTTCTAACAATTTCTACTGGGTGGGTTTGAACAACCAAAGTTTTAATAAGTAGCTGAGCACAAACTGTTTGCACCATCCAGAGGCCTAATTAACAGCATAACTAGAACTTAAGCAAAAACAAGACAGAACAGTACAGTCCATGAAACAAAAATGAGATGTTTGAACATATATGTTGCCTTATTCAATAAGTAGTAGATCTAGAAAGACACAAAAATTTGTGCTGACTTCAGTTTTATAATTTAGCCTTTAAAAAATGTGTAGTTCATTTGGTTTGGTCTACAAGACTGAAAGTTCTGAGAAGTACATTTTGACCCTACCAGTACCAGTATGAGTGGCCATCAAGTGGACTGACTCACAGTGATCCAATGTGTTTCAGAGAAGAATTGTGCTCCACAGGGTTATTAATGGCTGGTTTTTTGAAAGTAGATCATGAGGTCTTTCCCCCAAGGCACCTCTAGGTGGACTGGGACCTCCAAGTTTTCAACTAGTAGTCAAGCCCATTAACCACTGGCATCCATGAGGGATACCCTTTTGAAAATGTTGTTGTTGTTGTTGTTAAGTGCCATCCAGTCCGTTCATAGTGACCCTGGATAGGGTTTCTGAGGAGTGGCTGGTGGGTTTGAACGGCCAACTTTGCAGTTAGCAGTCTAGTGTTGATCTTAACTCTTACAGTGGGGTTATTTAACCTCCGTCAGTTTTTGCTGCTTGGAAGTTTTACTGCTGTCATCTCAAAACTCTGGTTTTGCTTTTGTTTTTGTTTTAGCTTATTTCTTTATTCTTCATCTATGACCTTGTTAGGGTTACCTATAAAATGTAAGAGATGGCAATGTGCTCAGATGAGGGAAATTCGGTATTCTTTGAGGGAAGTCATGCATATAGAGATGTTGAAAACTGTTGTTGTTGTTACTGAGTACCGTCAAGTTGGTTCCGACTCATAGCTGCCCTGTATAGGGTTTCCAAGGAGCAGCTAGTGGGTTTGAACTGTCAACCTTGTGGTTCAAAGTCCAGTGCTAATCCTACAGCACCACACCAGGAGTCCTGTTGAAAATTAGTGGTTACTTATTGGAGTGAAAAAGATACAATCAACAATTTCTAGTCACAAGAAGATATTCAATGTTTTTTATACAAATGTAACACCTTTTTCCCTAAATAAAAAGAACAATAAAATGTCATCTGTGAACTGTTTCTGCTGAGTTCCTACAATCACCAGCAACAAAACACCACAGAACACCAAACCATGTGTGTGACTAAGTCTTCACTCTACTAACACTGCTACATATAACTCACTCTTTGCGTTTTAGTATGCAGTCGGCCCCTGCTTGATTGATTGGGGAAAGTACATTACACAGAAGAGTTGGTTTAGCAGATGAAATGACTGCCTTAAAAATTGTGGAGTCTAAAAAAATTAATTTTTTAAAAATAGTGGAGTCAACTATCAGTCAAAAGGTAGAGTCTAAATAACATGTATTCCTCAGAGCACCATAATTCTATACTAATTTGTAGACTCATTACAGGTATTTATCTATAAAAGTGTTTCCCAGTATAAATAGCTTGTTTCTAGGTTAAATGGATTTGGAAAATATTGAGTTAAGCTGCATTTAAATGGGTTTCTTTTCACAAAGGATTTTATGAGTTATGAATTGCCAAAAGGGGAAATAACATAAGATACAGCTTATATCTTTCAGAATATTTCACATGTATTTAGTGGGGTATACTCTGGGAAATGCTGATCATTTATAGTAAATGCAGAAGGAGGATTTTAACTTGGGGTTTTAATTATATAAAAAGATGTTCAACTATTCTACAATAAGACTAATTCAAATTAAAACAAAAATTAGATGCCATTTTTTAGCTCCTGGATTGGCAATATCGAGATTAAAATAGCATACTATATTATTTGTTGTTAAGTGCCATGAACAATTCCAACACACAGGAACCCTGTAAAGGGTTTCTGAGGCTGTAAATCTTTGCAGGATCAGGAAGCCATGCCTTTCTTTCAATACTGTCTGTCTTTTTTTTTAATATTTATTGTGAGTTATGTGATAGTTTACATGGGAGAACATTAGTTTTACATTAATCCTATCATATATTGTTTCATTTCCATGGTTACAATCCCCTCCATGCATCATCAACCAACCAAAGGGTATACCCTACAAGCCTGCCCCCCAGTCATCAGCACACAGCCCCTCGCCCTCTCTGGGTCTAAAGTCCCCAGCTGCTCCATCTCTCCACTTCATCATCTCTGCGCCCATCTCTGATGTCACTGTTTCTCTGGGTAGGGTCCTGCTCTCTGTTCTTCTCCCCTGATGGTCCCAGGGACCTCCACTCCTAGACTGCAAACTTAATCACTCCCCTCCTTGCTACAAAACATCTACCTTTACATTTCCAACCCTCACCATCAGTCCTGATAACAATTATCCATTATTGTATCACAAGAGAACTATGCATATTTCCTTTCATTAGCCTCAGCTAGACAGATTAGATACTACTCAGTGGAGAGTCTACCTTCCTCCACACCCTCTGGAACCAAGTTCCCTCTTGAAAGCTTGTAAGCCAGTCACTTCTTGCCTTTGTAGCCCCCCCATTTTGGGTAGCCAGTGTCCAAGTTACCCATCCCTGTCTACTCTGTGTATGGAAGGGGTGGGGATGATCCTCACTGTAAAGATTTGCTCCCTCTTTTGAGCTACAACATCCATCAAGTTCATCAAATTATATCAGATTACTCTTTTTTTACCTCTTCTTTCTTCTTCTAGTAGAGCTCTGATCATCCAGTCATTGAAGCCAGGTCAAGTGGGTATTATCTGCAAGTGTGGGTATTCTTGTGCATATGCCCTCTCTTCTTTTCAGCTGGATGCTTAACTCTCCACTCTAGTCCTCTGTGGCTATGTCACTGACTCTGGGCCCAAGAGTCCGCAGGTCTTGCCACACTGCTGGCCAACTAGGTCTCCACCAGGGTACACAGGAGTCTATTGAACATTATAAGGCTTAGCTAGCAGCTTCATTGCTGTTTTTCCCTCACTTCCCCATCAGTGACAAATGTGGTCTCCAATCAGAGCATGTATTCCCATTGAGTCTTAGTCTTGGAAGGGGGTTTGCTCTGAGGGGACCTGACCACTTGCCTTGATATCTCATGGGCGAGCAACTTGCTTGTTCTTGTAGTAATCAGTCAGTCTGCCTATATTGTTTTATATTTTTCCTGTTGGTCTTTCTTTCAAATTATCTTTTGTTCTTCTAGGAGCTCCAGGCTGGTCTGCCCATACTTTCAAATGGAAATTTCCCACCGCTGAAGATTCTGGATGCTGTTAAGGATTCCACCTATAGTCTTATGTATTGCAGAGGCTCTGCAGGAAGTCTCCTTCACTAGGCACATTGTGGTCCCATTTTAGGTATTCGTAAGGCAGAAGATGGACTTACGAACTTTGTCAGCTTGAGGACTAAGGTGCGCCTGACCCAGGCCATGGTGTTTTCAATAACCTCATATGGATGTGAAAGCTGGACAGTGAATAAGGAAGATATTTCTGGCTATTCCTTTCTCTCCCCCTCCAGTGTCTATTTTATAAAGGTATGCCATGGCAACCAAGATTCAAAAGACAGCCAAGAATCTTAACATTATTTCCCCCATTTTGCCCATTCCAACCATGCCTCAATCCCTGTATCCCAGAGCCCTGTTGTTTCAAGGTTGTTTATACATCATTCCTTACCTCTGTCCCACTTAGCCCATGCAAACCTGCCTAATTGTTCTCCCATCTGCTGTTCTTCCATTCCCCTCCCCCTTCGTTCATATTGCCCCCCTCCCCAGCATCCATACTATGCTGTGTCTATTCCCTACCCTGTGCTCCACCTTCCCCTCCCTCCCCCCACCCCACCCCTACTTCCCAGCAAGCAGCAAAGAAACTCCCCCCTCCTTTAGTATGGGTCCTTTTTCTTAGTCATTTACAGTAGTGATCCTATGCAGTATTTATCATTTTGTGACTGACTAATTTCACTCAACATAATGTCCTCAAGGTTCATCCATATTACGCAGTGGCTTGCAGCTTCCTTGTTATTCTTTGAGGTAGCATAATATTCCATTGTGTGTATGTACCACAGTTTGTTTATCCATTCTTCAGTTGATGGGTAATTTGGCTGTCCCATCTTTCTGCTATTGTAAATAGTGCAGCTATGAACACTGGACTTCATTCTTCTTGGATCAACTATCAACACTCACGGAAGCAGCAGTCAAGAGATCAGACAACATATTGCATTGGGCAAATCTGCTACACAGGAACTTTTTAAA
>NW_006408524.1:19946939-19977261 GCF_000296735.1 Chrysochloris asiatica
TTCTGGAATAATTTGAGTAGAATTGGTGACAGCTCTTCCCTAAATGTTTGGTAGAATTCACCAGTGAAGCCATCTGGGCCTGAACTTCTTTTGGTTGGGAGTTTTTTGATGACCTGATCAATTTCTTCTTTTGTTATGAGTCTGTTCAGGTTTTCTTTTGTTATGGGTATGTTCAGGTTTTTACTCCACTGTGTGTAAGTTTAGGTAGGTCGTATTTATTTAAAAATATATCCATCTCTTCTAAGTTTTCAGATTTGTTGGAGTACAACTCTTCATAGTATTCTGTTATTATCCTTTTGATTTCCTTTGGTTCTGTTGTGGACATCACCCATGTGATTTCTAATGCATGTTATTTGTGTCTTCTCCCTCTTTTCTTTTGTTAGGTTCGCCAGTGGTCTGTCAATGTTGTTAATCCTTTCAAAGAACCAGCTTCCTGTCCTGTTGATTCTTTCTACAGTTTTTCTGTTTTCTATCTCATTTATTTCTGCTCTAATCTTTATTATTTCTTTTCTTTTGGTGGCTGTAGGTTCCCTCTGTTGGTCTGTTTCTAATTGTTGTAGATGCTGTGTTAATGTGTTAAAAAAAATTTTTTTCTTCTTTTGCAATGTGTGTGTTTATTGCAATAAATTGTCCTCTCAACATTGCTTTCGCCATGGCCCATAGATTTTGGTATGTTGTGTTTTCATTTTCATTTGTTTCTAGGAACTTTGGGAATTCATGTTTAATTTCTTCTACTACCCAGCCGCTTTTCAGCAGGGTGTTATTCAGTTTCCATGGATTTGACTTGATTTCCTTGGTCTTCTTATTGTTGATTTCTAATCTGATAGCATTGTGGTCTGAGAAGATGCTTTGTAGTATTTTGATATTTTTAAATTTATGGAGACTAGTTTTGTGGCCTAAGACATGGTCTATTCTGGAGAAAGTTCCATGTGCACTGGAAAAGAATGTGCATTGTGCAATTCTTGGGTTGAATGCTCTGTACACATCTATGAGGTCCAGTTGGCTGATTGTGTTTATCCTATCATGCCATACCAGGACACCATATTATTAGTTATGGAAAAGCAGCCATGCTTCTATAATATTTGGTGTAAAAATCAGTACAAGTTCTATGGAAGGCAAAATGGCAACATATTTCAAAATACAAATGCTTATTCCCTTTGACCAAGCAATTCACATCTAGAAACCTATTTAACACATTTACTTGCACACGTGTGAAATAATGTACACCTAAAATTATCACCTCTTTATGGTTTGCAAAGATTAGGAGCAATCTAAATTTCCATAAGTAGGGAGTCCTGGTGTGGTACTATAAGATAAGCACTGGACTGCTAACCTCAAGTTCAGTGATTCAAACCTACAACTGATCATCTGTAACCCCATACAGGGTTACTATGAGTTGGGACTGACTTAATGGTACTTAACAACAATAACTATCTATGGTGTTGTGGCTTAGGCATTGGAATGCTAATCATAAGGTCAGTGGTTCAAACACACCAGCAGCTCTCTGGGAGAAGGATGAAGCTATCTGTTCCCACAAAGATTTACATTCTAGGAAATCCTATAAAGAGTCATTACGAGTCGGATTCAACTTGATGGCAGTGGGTTAAGTTTTATGTTGTTGTTTTTTTTATAAAGAAATTTGAGAATATTTGCATATTATATGGTTGGATAAAAAGAAAAGGAAAGGAAAAAGAATTCCATTTTTGGTAATGTTGTTGTTATGTGCCGTGGAGTCGGTTCCGACTCATAGTGACCCTGTACAGGATGTCTGAGGCTGCAAACCTTTACTGGAGCAGAAAGCCTCCTCTTCCAGCCGCAGAACAGCTGGTAGTTTTGAACTGCTGACCCTGAAATTCACAGCCTGATTCATAACCACTACACTACCAGAGATTAATTTATAGCAGACCAAACTGCTCAGCAAGAACCACTAGGATAGCTGGATTCAAAGTAAGTTTGAAGGCAATAAAGGGCTATCAAGATCTTGAAGAGAAGAAAATCTCATTAAGGTGCCTCTAGACATAAGCCATTTTCAAAGAATTAAAGGCAAAGGAACTGAGAAACTGAGCAAAAGAGACTGATAAGAAACAGAAATCAGGAGTCCTGTTGGTGCTGTAGGCTAAGCACTGGACTGCTAACCACATACATGGCAGCTCAAACTAACCAGCCACTCCATGGGAGAAAGATGATGCTTTCTGTTCTTGTAAAGATTATCTATAGCATAAGAAACCTCATACAAGGTATCTATGAACCAACTCAAGAATGCCTAACAACAACAACAACAAGAAAACACAGAAAAACTAAGCAGAACGTTTAGAAATCTCAACATATGGTGAGGGAAAAAAGGGGGGGGGGGGAGTCGGGTGAGCATTCAGAGGTACTAATTAAGGGTCCAAAAGAAAGAAAGTAGAGAGAATTGTGTCTGAGGGTACATGTAGATTTTTCCCTTGAAAAATTCATGGATCCCTAATTGGCTTCACTAAGAAAAGCTATTCTAAAGTGATAGCCAAGAGGTTATAGCTTTTGGCAGTCCCACAATGCTTGGGAGATTTTAAAAATGGAGTTCAATTCCTTCCAAGAAAATGGGACACATTTAAATAACCCCAAGTTTTCTTTTGGGATGTCTTTAATTTGGGATACCCTAAGAATTAACAGAAAGCAGTAGACCAGTCATTGGTGTTGTTAGGCACCGTGCCATTTAGTTGTTTCCAATTCACAGCAACCATAGCACAAGAGATTGGAAAACTGCCCGTTCCTGGGCCATCTTCACAAGTGTTGCTATGCTTGAGCCCATTGTTGCTGCCACTGGGCCAATCCATCTCAACCAGTCATTACACTGCCTTAAAACTGCTCAACTACTGGTTGAAAAAGGTTAATCCTCTTATTCTAACTGCCTGTCAGAACCACAGACTCACACAGAAAGATGTCATATAGAAGACCCATTGAGTCTTCCATGCATTCACAATGACTGCCATACAATCAAAGATCACCAGGTATACCAAGAGCAGGGCCAAAACAAAAGAAGCAAACAAACAAACATAGAAAAGACTCAGAGACAACTGTGTTTTTACATACAGACTTTATTTAAAAACATGTTCAAGAAAATGGAAGATAAAAAGGTGAATCACAATCAGAAAACTGAAATACGCATTTAAAAACAAAATGGAAATTCTAGAACACAAAAATAAACTAATTGAAACTACAAACTCAGTAGGTGGATCAATAGTTCATTTAACATAGTTGTTCAAGTTATCTGTAACTAGTTTCTGTGAAATCAAACCTAACCCATGGTGCCCCATGTGTGCCAGGAGAGAACTATGCTCCTCCTGGTTGACAAAGATAGAGTCTTCAGAATTAGATCACCAGACCTTTTATCCAAGACACCTCTGGGTGCATTTGAACCGCTAATCTTTCAGTTAGCAGTTAAGTAGCATTAATCATCTCTCAGGAACTCCATGTTTAGTGATCTGGAAACTAGGTCAGTAGAACCATTCCATATTGAAAAACATAAAAAATTTAAAAATTGAAATTACAGAACAGAGCATATTCATATGCATGTGTATTTCATTCTGAAATATTGGCTATGAGTCAGAATCGACTCAACAGCATTTAACAACAACAACATAGTATTCTATTAACATGTGTTTATCCAGACCTTATTTATGAAATATAGTGAAAACATACAATATATATGCAACTGGAATCATATACTGAAAGGTGATTGAAATAGGTGTTCAATAGCCAAAAAAGATAAAGCTGGTGAATGTTCCAAAAGTGATCAAAGACTTAATTTTATTATAATTCTCAAGAAAGACAATATGCTGATGCTTCTTCATGCTGTCCAGTCGGTTCAGACTCACAGTGACCCTGTACAGGGTTTCTGAGTCTGTGAATCTTTACAGAAGCAGAAAGCATCATCTTTCTCCCCAAGAGTGTCTGGTAGATTCAAACTGCTGACCTGCGATAAACAGCCCAAATCATAACCCTCTACACTACCAGGGTTCCTTTTGCTGGTATTAAGTGCCTTTGAGTCTGTTCCAACACATAGCAACCCTGTATAGGGTTTTCAAGGAACCGCTGGTAGGTTTGAACCACCAACCTTGTGGTTAGTAGTCCAGTATTTATCCTGCAGCCCAAGATAGTTAGATAACTATGTTGTTGTTAATTGACGTTGAGTTGGGTCCAATTCAGAGACCCTGTATAGGGGTTTTTGAGGAAGGGTAGTGAGTTTGAATCACCCGCCTTGCAGTTTAAATTGACCTTATGGTCTAGTGCTTACCCTATAGTGCCCTATCAGGACTCCAGATAACTGTTATTGTTGTTGTTAAGTTTCCTAGAGTCGGTTCTGACCCATAGAGACCCTGTATAGGGTTCCTGAGGAACAACTGGTGGGTTTGAATTGCTGATATTGTGGTTCACAATTCAGTGCTGGTCCTACAGTACCAGATAACTATGTTGTTGCTGTTGTTAAGTGCTGCTGAGTCGATTCCAACTTGTAACAATCCTGTACTGGGTTTTCGAGGAGTGGCTGAGAGTTTGAACCACCAACCTTGAGGTTCAAACTGACCTTCTAGATGAGTGTTTATCCTACAGTGCCATACCAGGACTCCCCAGATAACTATGTTGTTGTTGTTAAGTGCTGTTGAATTGGTTCTGATCCTTAGCTACCATGTATAGGGTTTCTGAGGAGCAGCTGGTGAGCTTGAACCTCTGACCTTCCTGTTCAAACCTACTTTGCAGTCCAACGCATGCCATAGCGCCATACCTATAAGTAAGTATAAACAAAACTATACTTCAATACAACATGGTAAAGCAGCTGAAAACTGAAAAACAACCAGAGAAACAGAATATATTATGTTTGAAAGAATAAATATAAGACTTATAAGTATATTTTGAACAAGAGAAATAGAAGACAGAAGACATTCTTTAAGTGCTAGAAAAAAATGTCCTTTGGAAATGAAGTTAAAGTAAAGATAAGAAAAAGAAACTCTCCCCATACAAGAAAAACATTATAATCAGCAGACCTATATAAAGGAAATACTAATCAGTTCTTTAGACAAAGTAATGTGGCACCAAAAAGAATAAAACTTCAGGAAAAACTAAAGGACACTATAAAGAGAAAATCTATGGGTAAATCTGTGTGAAAAAAACAACTACATACATATTCAAAACAAACAAAACCACCCTGTATAGGATTTCTAAGGAGTGGCTGATGAGTTTGAACTGCAGACCTTGTGGTTCCCACTGACCTGTCGGCCAAGTGCTTATCCTACAGTGTCAAACCAGGACTCCTGAAATTTATGTTTACTTGCCCACAACTTTATGGAATTCAAGATGAAAGGATCTTAGAGAATTGGCAAAGATGGTGTGATAAAAACAGAACATTTAATAGTGCTCATTTGTAGGATTATAAATCAGGCTATAACTGAAATCCTTAAGAATTAATGGAAAATTCCACTTTTTTTTTTTTTTCTGAGTCATTAAGAAAATGTTATCTTTCTCAAGAAAAACTGAACCATTTATTTCCATGGTTAATTCCGGTAGGAGAATTTTCTTGGCAGGAGAGACCAAGAGATACCACCCTCATTACCTTAAGCTTACCTTCCCACTTTGTTTCTGTTTGTTTGTTTATAACACTCCCTCCTGTTACTATGGTAGTATTGAACCCCAGCCCCTCTTGGGTATCTCTACTTCCCCAAATAATTGATGCATTTGAGTTAGTGTTAGAGAAAAACAGTAAAAATACCATGGACTACCAGAAGATAAATCTACCTTGGAAGAAGTACAGCCAAAATGTTCTTTACAAGTAGGATGACAAGACTTGGGGTATGTTCTCAGGAGGGGCCAGTCCCTGGAGAAGGTCGTCAGACTTGGTAAAGTGGAGGGTTGGAGAAAACGAGGAAGACTCCCTACAAGATTGATTCTCACAATAGCAGCAGCAATGGGCTCAAGTGTCACTGCTTAGAAAACAAACAAACATACAACTGTTGAATCTTGCTCTTTGCTTCCGCTCTATAGGCCTTGAGGTTCCCTGATGAATTTTGGAGTTGAACCCCACAGTGTATTTTCTCACCTTCTTCCTCTCCATCCAGGATTGTTACATGCACAGTGCTGAATACAAGAGGCAATTGTACTGACTTAATGAGGGGCAACTCAACAGCACTTACACCACAATGAGGATGAAAACAAATTCGCATTTTGAAAGTTTCAAGTGTCATTCATTTCTATACCTTCTAAGTTTCTGTGCAAAATCAATCATAATTACAATAAAAAATAATATCTGATAAATATTTTACATTAAAGTGATGTTGTTGTTGTTGTTATGTGCTGTGGAGTCGGTTCCGACCCATAGCGACCCTGTACAGGGTTTCCGAGGATGTAAATCTTTACGGGAGTAGAATGCCTTATCTTTCTCCCACGGAGCAGCTGGTAGTTTCGAACCGCTGACCTTAAGGTTCGCAGCCCGATTCGTAACCAGTACGCTACCAGAGCTCCTCATTAAACAGCAAGTGGCCTTCTGTTCCATTCCAGGGAGTCAATTTTTAGAGATATAAACTAGAAAAATCAGCCTTGCTTCTTTTATTGGTTACCAGAAAAAGTTGACTAGAGTTTTTGTTAGTGCTTGCCAGGAGATTTTTCTACCTAAACTTTGGAGTGTGGGGGTAGGGTAGACATAAACCTGGAACAATCATTTATTCCTTCACATTTTTAAATGAAGTTAGTTTTTATGCAGTCAGCCTAGAGAATCAGGAGTAATAACAATAAAAAAAAGACAGCCATGTCTGAAACAGGTGTCTTGATAACACATTCGTTGCTATGCATTAGTTGGAATTTTTGTAATTCACAGTAGTCCTCAAATTCACAGTCCAACTAGCCTGAAGACTTAGCTGAAGATTTCTCCTCTATAAAAGCCTCTTCAATTCTCTAAGGAACATTTTTCCATATGCTGACACTATCTTTCGTGCATGCCTTCATTAGAGTGATTGTCTTCATGTATTGTAATGGTTTCCCTGGTAGATTGTAGGTAAGTTCACTGAAGGCAGGAACCATGATTCTAATCTGTTTAAATTGAGCACTTTTTAAGCCTTAGGTTCTGACACAGTACAGATGCTTTTATTAACACCAGAACCAGGTGTTAATAAAAGCATCTGTACTGTGTCAGAACCTAAGCACTTGACCTCAAGGTTAGTTTGAACTGCAAGGTGAGTGGTTCACACTCACCAGCCGCTCGTTGGAAGCCCTATATAGGGTTGCTATGAGTCAGAAGAAATTCGACGGCACTTAACAACAAAGCAACAAGGCTGGCTTGAGCCACAAGTTCACTGGTTCAAACTCACTAGCTGCTCCTTGGAAAATCTATACAGGATTAGTATGAGTCAGAACTGATTTGACAGCACTTAACAATAACAACAACATACTGGTATTAGGAATCTGGGTGTGACACTATAGGATAAGCACTGCATCAATAGGTCATTTGAACCACAAGGTCGGTGGTTCAAATCCACCAGCCACTCCTTGGAAACCCTATACAAGGTCACTATGGGTCAGAATAGACTTGACAGCATTTAACAACAACAACAACAATAACAACAACAACGAGTGAATGATTACTCGACTTATCCAATAAGATAATTCATCCTCTTCCCAAAGAGGCCTTGAACACTAACTTTCTAATGAATACCTACACCCCATCTCCTATGGCACTGCAAACCCCAGACCCAACACTTTCACCATAACAGTTGGACTCCTGGTGTGACACTGTAGGATCAGCACAACAAGTTTGGTGGTTCAAACCCACCAGCTGTTCCTTGGAAACCCTGTGCAGGGACCAAATCGACTCGATGGCTCATAAAAACACCCATACGCGTTAATCCATGTGTCTGTCATGTTTAACTTACTGTCTGTGCCTGTCGTGTTCTCTGATACATCCTTAATGTGGAGAACAGCGCTTATTCTTTTGTAAAGCATGCAGTACGAATATTTGTACCTAGCATATTTGATTAGGAATGAATTAATTATCTGCACAATGCTTTCTGGACTTTATATGATTCTTTCTCAGGGACACATTTTCAAGTCCTGCAGAAAATTCTTCTCTGGGATAAAACAACTTCTGCCTCTCTCATTGGAGTCCTGGTGTGACACTTTGGGCAAAAGTACTGGACTGTAAAGTCAGTTTGATCTGCCAGGTCAGCAGTTCAAGCTCACCAGCCACTCCTTGGAAACCCTATACAGGGTCACTATGAGTCGGAACTGACTTGACAGAACTTAATAACAGTACCAGTCTCTCTAACTGTGGACCTGCTTCTCCTCCAGCTGACACCCTACAAGTAACAAGCTCCTCAGAGCCTGCAGAGGACTCTACAACTCTGATCTTTTTTTCCAACGTCACCCATCCTAGGAAGGAAGCCTCCTGAAGGAAGTTTTTTTAAAAAATAACATGCCAGGCTGGACACTCTCATGTGATTCATGCCTGGTCCAAGGGAAATATATCCCTCTGTTCTGCCTTTGAAATCCCTGGGTGGAGCAAACAGTTCATGAGTTTCATTGCTTACGCAAAAGTTGAAGGTTCAGATGTGCCCTGGGGTGTCTCAGTAAAAAAGATCTGGTGATCTTAATCCAACAAGTTACACTGACTATGTTACATGACAAAGACTATGGCGCACACTTCTATTCTGATGTACATGGGATCTCCTTAAGTCAAACTCAGCTCGGCATAACTGGTTCTTGGTTCTGCCTTCAGCAGAGGTGTAACTTTATTTCAGTGCAGCCGGTCTTTCAGCTCATGTCGTCAGGCACGTATCAACATGTATCAACACCAACTCCCTGATCTCCAGCTGCAGGTGCCATGCTTTTCCGGCTTTTCACAAGAGACATCTGTAGAAGGAAGCGCACCCTCCTCTCTCAGATGAGGGTGGGGGAGAGTGGAAATGACTTAGATCGTTAACAAATGTCTGCAAAACGCTATCCCTTGGTTTTCTCAGCCACTAGGGTTTTGTATCTTTAAGATGCTACTAAAAATGACCAGATAACACCTTTTGCAGGCTTTGGACATTTGGGACATACTCCTATTTAAAATTTAAAATAATATAGTCTTTATTTAAATTTCAAATTTAACTGGGCATTCTGGCAACCCTATGTACAGATGGTCTGGTGCTTGTATTGAAGTAAGGGCTACTTGCAATTGGTTGTTCTTTCCTTGGGTTTTAGGCCACAAAAAAAGAACTAGTTCAATTATAATATGATATCAAGTAAGGCAACCCACAGGACAACACACTAAACTACATAGTTGTTGTTGTTGTTATTGTTAAGTGCCGTCGGGTCGATTCCAACCCATAGTGACCCTGTCTAGGGTTTCCAAGAAGCAGCTGGTGAGCTTGAACCACTACATAGTACGTATCCCTCAAAACACCAAAGCTATTGTCACTGAGTCGAATTCTGACTCGGAATACCCCTAAAAGACAGAGGAGAATTTCCTCATAGGGCTTCCAGGCTGTAATCTTTACTGAAGCTGAACTGCCATGTCATTCTCCTGTGCAGCAGCTGATGGCTTCAAACTGCTGACCTTTGAGTTTGCCACCAAGCATTTAACCACGGTGCCACCAGAACTCCATAAATACAGAGTACATATTCTCTTTTGTCTCATTGGTATTATTCTTTGCTCCCAACTCTATATTCATTCTACCAAACCATACGTCCCTTAGAAGCACAAACTTTTATTAATTTTTGTATTTTCATCAATTACAATAGGTTCATCAAGCTGTCACTTTTCTAAAATTCAAACTTTTAGGAAGAGTCACATTCATTTTTTTATGGTGAAAGTAGGTATGAATAACCCTGGCTTTCAGAATCTCTCCGGCCCTTTTTTTTTTTTTTTTTTCTCTTATGGGAATTGCTTGTCCAGTTATTTATTGTAGATTCAAACCTTGTATTTCCTAAAGAAGTACCCTAGTTCCTCCACAGGTGCCCTTGAAAATCTGTGCATAAGACATCACTGTCTCTCCAGGGAAAAGAGGGAAACTGTGACTTCTTAAATCAAAATACAAAAAAATAAATCAATTGTAAAGTCAATTCTGACTCCCAGCAACCCTGTGTGTGTCAGAATAGAACTGTGCTTCATAGAGTTCCCAATGACTCATTTTTGCCAAAGTACATTGCCAGGTCTTTTCAGAAGTATAGTCACCAATAGATCATCTACCTGAGATGCCTATATGTAGACTCAAACCTCCGATTTTTATAGTTAGCAGCTAAGCACTTAACTGTCTGCACCACCCAGGGACACCATTAAATAAATAGACTGGCTTTCTGTGGATCACAGATTCTCCCAATTTTTCATTAAAATAGCTACAAACACACTCAAAGATGAAAATTCCTAACACCAAGGAAAACTAGAACACTGAACTTGCTTCCAAAATCTAGGAGATGCTGACTCTAAAGGCATTAATTAGTACCAGACTCAGCAGCACCGCATGGTATGGCAGGCCCCTTGTGCCAAAAAAGCCTGTACACTTGAAAGAAAGAAGAGAGACCCTTCATTGATCCCTCCATTCTCCCATACTTGGAGTCATGGTGTAGTGCTGTAGGATAAGCATTGGACTGCAAGGTCTGTGGTTCAAATCCACCAGCCTCTCCTCAGAAACCCTATACAGGGTCACTATGAGTCGGAACCAACTCAACGGTACCAAACAGTAACAACAACAATCTCACATTTTGTTGACAAACACACCAATTGTACCCACCAGAGAGTCCTTCACTAAGTTGATGGTATTTTTCAGGGCAGCCAGACTGTAATTTTTGACTTCGCTCACCCCACCTCATTCTCGTCTACATCCAAAGACCTACTCCTCAGAAAACACCTGGACAAGACTTAGGTTGTGGGCTACCAGCATAGTAGTGTCCATAAATAAAACTTGATGGGCCTGAGAGAAGATAGAAATAGAAGCAGTAAAAAACCAGGGGCTATAGTTTTTCAGAGTCCATCTGTTCCATGTGCTAGAGAACCGGCGGTGGACGTAGGAGTGGATCCCATTTCTGTCTGAAAGAGCAGAACTAGACAGGAAATGTGTGAGGCACTGTGCTCACCAACCTACTATCCATCTGTACCTCCAGGGAAGAGATTCAGTCACTGCAAAAGTAGTCAGAGCAGAGGGCCAGGGCATCCTCCCATATGCTTCCTATTTAAGGATGGAGCAACCTAAAAAGTTGGGAAGCTGAAAGAACTTTAGGGAGTCTCTGGGTACTGTAAATGGTTAATATACTTAACTGCTAACTAAAAGATTAGAGATTGACGACCACCCAGAGTTCTTTCCTTGTGATCCATGGAGCACAGTTCTACTCCGACATACATGGGATAATCACGAGTCACAGCCAAGTTCATTCCACAGCAACTGGTGGTGGTGGTGGTGAATACTTTATAGAAGACTCAGATAGAAGAAAGCTCTAGAAGTTTTCACTTGAGGAAGTAGAAGAAAAAAGTGTAAGTTATCAGTTTCTCAATAAATAAGGAAATGAAGGCTCTCTGAAGGAAAAAAAAAAGTCACTAGAAAATAGACTTAAATGAATTAAGGTAAGATGAAAGGAGGGCTTGTTGAGGAAAGGAAATTCTGGAAGAATCAAAAAGCATTTAAAGTAGAAAGAGCAGAAAAGCTAAAATACTGAAAAAATAATGTGGAGGACAAACTTAAAAATTCATTATCAAACAAAGAGGCAAAAATAAAATATGGAAATGGTAACAGAAAAAATCAATAATGGATATGGAAACTCACAACAAAAGTCTACCTTAAAATCTAAATGATGTTTTATGTGGAAAAGTTGGTGTGTCAATTAAAATCTGATCTATCGAAACTGAAGAATTTCTTCTACTGAGGACAGCATAGGAAAATTAACAGAAAGAGGAAAGACTGAAAGAAGATATCTGTGATTCCTAAACCCATCTAGAACAGCAAGGAGAAGCAGTTGAGTGACCCAATAGGAAAATGGGCAAAGGGTATGAAGAATAACTTCACAGAAAGGGAAAATCCAAAGGGCTGATAACCATATGGAAGCATGCTAAACCTCACTGGAAATCACAGATACGTAACTTAAAAGAGATATTTCTGTTCACCCTTCTAAGTGGTAAACAAAGGAAAATTAGAAAATATAAAGTGCTAATGGAGATGACTCTGGTAGCGTAGTGGTTACAAATCAGGCTGCGAACCTTAAGGCCAGCAGTTCGAAACTACCAGCCGCTCCGTGGGAGAAAGATGAGGCTTTCTGCTCCCGTAAAGATTTACAGCCTCGGAAACCCTGTACAGGGTAGCTATGGGTCGGAACTGACTCGACGGCACTTAACAACAACAACAAGTGGAGATAAGGATAAAAAGTAGATTTATTTCTGAAACTCTGGCAGTGATTTTGACGCTGTGAATATCTGTTTGACTGACAAATACCAGGGTAAATTAAAAAAATATTGCTACAAAAGCATGGAAACTATAATTAACAAAGATATCAAAATGTGAAGCTATTGTTCCTCCATCTAAGACATAGCCCCATCTAAGTCTATATGCTTCTGAAGATGATGTTTCCATCTTTCTAACCACTGGAGGCACTCACTCATCTATGCCAAGAAATTTGGAAGATAACTAACTATCTGGCCAACTGATTGAAAGAGATCCGTATTTGTGCCCATTCCAAAGAGAGGTGACCCAACAGAATGTGGAAATCATTGGACAATATCTTTGATATCCCATGCAGGTAAAATTTTACTAAAGGTAATACAGAAATGGCTGCAAGCATACATTGACAGAGAATTTACAGAGGTTCAAGTCAGATTCAGAAGAGGCCTTGGAATGAGGGATACCATTGCTGATGTCCAATGGATCTTGGCTGAAAGCAGAGAATACCAGAAAGATATTTACCTGTGCTTTATTGACTATGCAAAGGCTTTCAATTGTGTGGATCATGAAAAGCTATGGACAACATTGCAAAGTATTAATATTCTGAACACTTAATTGTGCTCATGAGGAATCTGTACAGGGACCAAGAGGCAGTTGTTCAAACAGAACGTGGAAACACTGAATGGTTTAAAATGAAGAAAGGTGTGAGTCAGGGTTGTGTTCTTTCACCATACTTATTAAACCTGTACACTCAGCAAATAATCTGAGAAGCTGGGTTATAGGAAGAAAAACGTGGCATCAAGATTGGAGGAAGCTTCATTAACAACATATGCAGAAGATACAACCTTCCTTGCTGAAAGTGAAGAGGATTTACTTATTGATGAAAATCAAAGACCACAACCTTCAGTATGGACTGCATCTCAATGTAAAGAAAACAAAAATCCTCACCACCAGACCGATAAACAACATTCTTATCAATGGAGAAAAGATTGAAGTTGTCAAGGACTTCATTCTTTTTGGATCAACTATCAACACTCATGGAAGTTGTTGTTGTTAAATGCTGTCGAGTCGATTCTGACCCATAGCGACCCTGTATAGTGTTTCCAAGGAGAAGCTCGTGAGCTTGAACCACTAACAGTCAAGAAATCAAACGAGGTATTGCATTAGGCAAATCTGCTGCACAAGACCTTTGTTAAGTGTTGAAGAACAAAGATGTCAGCTTGAGGACTAAGGTGCACCTGACCCAAGCCATGGTATTTTCAGTAACCTCATATTCATGCAAAAGCAGGACATTGAATAAGGAAGACAGTAGAAGAATTGATGCTTTTGAGTTCTGGTGTTGGAAGAGAATATTGAGAGTGTCACGGGCTGCCAAAAGAACCAATAGATCTGTGTTGGAAGAAGTGCAGCCAGAGTGTTCCTTGGAAGCCAGGATGGTCAAACTTTGTCTCTCCTATTTTAGACCTATTGTCAGGAAGGATCAGTCACTGGAGAAGGATATCATGTTTGGTAAGGTGGAGGGTCAGAGAAAAAGAGGAAGACCCCCAGCGAGATGGATTGGCAAAATGGCAGCATCAATGGGCTCAAGCATGGCAACAATTGTGAGGTTGGCCCAGGACTGGGCAGTGTTTTATTCTGTTATGCATATATATAGGGTCACTATGAGTTGTTACGACTCAGTGGTACCTAACAAAAACAACAACAAGGAATCATTATGGGTCAGGACCACTCCAACAGCACTTAACAACAATAACTAAGAAGTTGCTGTGAGTCAGAACCTACTCGACAGTACTTAACAACAACAACAACGAGTCCTGGTGTGGCACTGTAGGATAAGTACTGGACTGCTAACTTACCCTCATATCTGAAGAAAACGGAAGAGGAAAAAGAAGCAGAGAAAGAGGTCACAAGAATGAAGGGAGGGATGGGAAGAGGAAGGAAGAACGAATGATAAAAGAAAAATGATAGATGATTCTGAGGAAGTGGAAAAGCTTGAATATAATGACTAGAGTAAACCATGATTTGCCATGGAGTCGATTCTGACTCACAGCTTCCCTGTACAGGGTTTCTGAGGCTGTAAATCTTTATGGGAACAGAAAGTCTCATCTTTGTCCCACAGAACAGCTGGTAGTTTTGAACTGTTAGCAGCCTGACTTGTAACCACTACGTTACCAGAGTAAACCATAAGCATTTTTATTATCCTCTTACTTTTTTGTAATTTTCATTTTCAATAATGTATTTTTAATATATATTTCTTATTCATGAATTCTATAATTTACTATACAAACGTATCAGAAAATGAGTTATTTTTATGCATTGATAGTCCTACCACCTGAGGTTTATAGCTATCATTAACATTTGGTACATTTCCTTTGGAACATCTTATGTGCATAGCAGTTTCCCAAATCATCAGATATTCTTCAAAAAATTATTTCACCTTTTTAAAATAATGGGGATGGATATACATTCTTTTGGACCCAAGGTGTTGGCCTAGACAGACACAGTACCCAGACCCTCTGTAACAAAGACACAAGAAAGCAAGTGAAACAGGTATAAATCTGGGACTTGTACAAAACAGGTACAAATAGGTAAAAATCTCTTGAGCTTCAAAGGCCAAGATAAAGAATAGATCAAATACTAATTAGAAGAAGAAATTGAACAAAAGCCCGATGGAGCTGTGAACTGCTAAGTGGCATGATAGAGCATAACCATTGTGAATTGCTGCAAGTAGTGTTCCAGTTAGGGCAGGCACCAGATAACTGGTTCTTATTGCCCAGGACCCCAAAATCTCCCACACTGATTGCTCATGAGCAAATAGGTGTGCTCTACCCCATATTCTCCTGGTGCCGCCCCTCCCTTTGCCATCCCTACCCTGCCTGCCTTCCTCCCTATCTCCACTCATGATTTCTTCTACTCCAGAGCATACATAGGGAAGAGTTATGAAAACCCCTTAGCCATAACCAAACACCTAGAGGAAATACGTTTCTGGGCCTAGGAGCTCATGCCATAGTCTTGGGAGACATCAAAGTCAACTGCATAACATAATTCACAATGACAGTGTTCTGCATCCTACTTTTGTAAGTAGTGACTGGGGTCTTAAAAGCTCTAAATGGTCATCTAAGGTACAACTATTGGTCCTCACCTAGAGCAAAGAAGAGTGAAGAAAACCTAAGACGTATGGAAACAATAAGTCCAAAGAACTAATGGATCGCTCACACCTCTGCGTCCACAATCTTGAACCATAAGAATGAGATGACACCTACTGTCATGGCCGAAAGTGACTGCAACAAAAGCTCCTCAAGAGAGTGGGTGGAAAATGTAGAACAAAACTCAAAATCATAAAGAAGACCAGTTATACTATCTAATAGAGACCGTGGAACCTCTGAGACGGTGGCCTTTCATCACCCTTCAGACTGAAAACTCACCCCCTGTGGCTACACTTTCAGCTAAACAATAGACAGGTCTATAAAGTGAATAATAAAATCAGGGAGGTAAGCACTCCTTAGAACAGTCAACCAAAAGGGATCAAAAGGGAAACATTTAAAAACATTATAAAGCTCAGAAGGCAGGTTGAGAGGCCAGGAAGATGAAGGTAAAGGAGAAATACAGGGAGGCAGTGGGAAGAAGAGTGCTTGCTACATCGTGAGGGCTCGAACCAATGTCACGAAGCAAATATGTGAGCCGTTGAATGGAAAGCTAATTTGTTCTGTGAACTTTCACCCAAATCATAATGAAAAGATTTTTTAAAAAAGGTTACGTAACATCACATTACTTGAATGCATTATAATAATTTCTCATTTGTTCCCATTATAGAAAATGTATGCTATTTCCAAATTTTAAAATCATGACATCTTTTATAAATACATTTTACTAGCATTTCCAAGCACTTTTTCTTACTGTGGAATAACTGTGTTTCTACATTATTGTTGTTGTTAAGTGATATCAAGTAGGTTTCGACCCATAGTGACCCTGTATAGGGTTTCTGAGGAAGCGGCTGGTGAGCTTGAACTGCCAAAATTGTGGTTCAAACGACTTTGCAGACCAGTCCATTAGGCCACAGCACCACACCAGGACTCCTCTACATTATTAAGACTCATATTTTGCCCCATTGCCTTCAAGAATAATTATACAAGTTAAAACTTTATCTGACTGTATGAAATCTCTTTACTTCACTAACTCTGTATTTAAAAGTCTATCACAATTAACTAGATGAAAGATACTATAACATTGTTTGAATTTGCCTCTTTAAACAGTGATATGTCCCCAAATTTGTTTTTACAGGACATTTATTTTTTCTGACCTCAGAAAAGTCCACCAAATCGGAGCTTAAGCATCATCTTCTATGGGTCTCTGATGACTAGTCATTATTGCTATCTGCGCCACCTTAATTCTCCTGCCCCACAAGATCCCAATTCGCTTTCCTGCACTACATTTTCCTTTGTCATAACAATTTCCATCATTGAAGTTCTTTGTAATTTGCTTATTTGTTATTTCTACTTTTTAAAATTTCCTGTGTGGTATCTCCTCTAATTAAAATGTAATATTCCAAGAGAACAGTTCATTGTGTATTTCATTCATTGATATTTCCTTAGATTCTAGAAGCTGGACCAGCTTACGTTGGTGGTGGTGGTGGTGGTTATGTGCCGTGGAGTCAGTTCCGACTCCTAGCAACTTTGCACAGGGTTTCCGAGGCTGTAAATCTTCACGGGAGCGGAGGCTCTCAATAAATGTTTTGTTCTGCTTTAGTTTGTTCTAATGAATATGTTTTTAAAGAGTTTCAAAATGTATCTATATTTCTCCTGTTGTTGTTGTTAAGTGTTGTCGAGTTGGTCCCGACTCATAACCACCCTGCATAGGTTTGCTGAGGAGCAGATGGAAGGTTTGAATTACCAACCTTGTGGTTTGCAGCCCATTACTGATCCTACAATGCCATACCAGAAGTCTTATTTCTCCTAGTTCTTCTATATTTTGCATCTTTTATATTAAAATTTTAATCCATCTGGAAGTTGTATATAGTATGAAATGAGAAACTAAACTTACTGTTTTTGAGACTGCTATCCAATTTCTGCAGCAACATCGTCCCATTCTCACCGTTATTTATGATTAAAGTCATTTCAACCACAACGGTGGCTGTTCAAGCTCACCAGCTGCTCGTCGGAAACCAACTCGACTCAACGGCACTTAACAACAGCATTAAGTCTTGATGGGTAAAATTGTCTTTTTTATATTCTAGAATCTTTTATATTATTTTTTCAAGGTGTAGTGTGATTTTCCAATTTACAGATTTTAAACCTTTTGAATAACTGACATTGCTGTTTTGCCTTAATTATTCCTCTTCAACACTTTTTCCTTGACTGTTTTTGCTCATTCATCTTCCAACTAAACTTTAGAAATAATTTACCAAGTACCAAATCCACTGGGATTTTGAACAACATTGCGTTTAATCAACTTCTTGATCTATTCTACAATATTAAATTATTCCAATTAAAAGTATGATGTTGTTGTTGTTGTTAAGCTCCATCAAGTCAGTTCCGACCCATATCGACCCTGTATAGGGTTTCTGAGGAGCAGCTGGTAAGCCTGAACCACCGACCTTGCAGTTCAAATGGCTTTGCAGTCTGGCGCATTAACCCACAGCGCCACACCTAATTCATTGATCTTCTGTGTATTAAATTTAAATTTTTGTGCTATCATATATTATATATTGTTGTTGTTAAGTACCATGGAGTCAGTTCCAACTCAAAGTGACCCTGCAATACAAAATATAGATAGATAGATAGATAGATAGATAGATAGATAGATAGATAGATAGATAGATAGATAGATAGACAGAAAGTGAGGCTTATTCCTAAATTACTATATTGCTGTTAATATAGAAATTGGACTCTTCTCTCACAATATTTTCTAAGACTGATCATTGCTGTTTATGTAGCCTTGCCATTGTTAGTTGCTGTAGTCGATTCTGAGTCATGGTGACCCATAGAATTTTCAAGGATGCAGATCACCAATCCTGTCTTCCGAGGCACCTCTGGCTAGTTGTCAAGGATCTAACTGTTTGTGAGTATATAGTCATTTTCAGTATATTTCTATTTTAGCCTTACATATATTTCTTGTTAATCTGAAGGCTTTCCCAGTTAACTTGTTTTTCTTGTGTTTTCAAAGTTATGGACAAAATAGTCTCGTCATGGCCATGCCTTTGTTTTATTTGGCTTTGCTGCATTCGCTTTAACTTTACAGAGCAATGTAAACAGTCATGGAGACAAATGCAGTCTGATTTCTTTACTTAGTTCATAGTAATTTTTTTTACAAAAAAAAACACAACAACCTGGTGCTGTTGCATAGAATTAGTTCCATCTGATATTACATATAACAACCACCATACGCACCTCACAATTCCTTGAGTCCAAGAAGTCTGAGAAGCATGTGATAGCTAAGTTTATTTGATGAAAAACATAGCAAAGTCTTTAATATGCTAATGAAAATGGTCAATTTTTTTAAGAGGTAGAATATGCAGTATTTTCTACTTAATCACAGACATCTTTTTTTGCCCTGGCCATCAATTAATATTACTTAGATGCAGTGTTTCAAGAAATCTGTTTGGGGGAAATGTCCATAGGTTATTAAGTTGGTATTGACTGCCTGCTTGAAAGCCAGTTCTTCCAAGTCATTCATTTATTGATCCATCAAATATGTTTCACACTTTTGTTATGTGCCAAGATCCTGCTAAGCACCGGAAGTGCCATGAAGGTCCCACAAGAAGGCCCCTGAGCTACGGTACCTTCAGACTGATGGGAAATACAGACAAGGGAATACAAAGTCACATTGCTGTGGAGTCAAGTGCTACGGAGACACAGAGGAGGGGAAACTAACTCAGACAAGAAGGGAGTCATTATCAAGGGTGTTTTTCTAGAGGTAAGGATATTTGAGCCAACTTCTAAAAGAGGAGTATCGGTTTAGTGATTTTGAGAGAATGTGCAAAGGGTGGAATGTATGACGTATTTGAAGAACTGAAAGAATGTAGGAGAGGACTGGAAATAGAGCTTACAGCCAGGGAGCCAGATGATGAGAGTTGTGTTCTAGAAATACCTTCCTGTCTGCAGCATGAAAGGATATTACGTGGGCAAGTCAGAAGGCCAGGTGGTCCATTAGGAAGTTTATGCAATATCAAGCTAAACCAAGACATCCTATATTGAGACATAAGAGGACATATGCCAAACAATGTATCTAGCTCCTTTAGGTTGTTATAGCTCCTTTAGGTTCCTTTATGGTCTCATTGAGTCATTTCATTAGACATATCCTCTAACTAGAAGATAGCCCCCTATAGGAATACTTTCTAGGAATCTTTAGCACAAATCCATAACTTTTAATTTGCATAAAGTATAAGAAATAGTGTACAGAGCTTCTTCCTCTGTCCACTATAGAACCCCCACTATGGGCTTCAGTGGAGTCCTAGTGTGGTGCTGTGACTCAATTGCAAGGTCGGTTTGAACCATGAGGTTGGCGGTTCTAACTCACCAGCCACTCCTAGGAAACCCTGTACAGGGTCCTATGAGTCAGAAGCAACTGGAGGACACTAAACAACAACAACAGTGGGTTCCAATGCCTTTTACAGACAAAGCCATGCAATAAATAATAGAGTTAAACCAATAAAGTGCTACGTTTTATTCTGTTGGAGTAGAATGTGACCACTGCATTGTTTTATCTTTGTTACCAGGAAGCTAGAAGTTCTGTTTTGTTTTGTTTTTAACTCAAATGCAACAAGTGTTCTTAGATAATCGCCTCTCCTTTTACCATGTTTTTGGCTCTAATTCTTTATTTTAACTATGTTATTATATCTAAACTCCTGGTGTGGTGCTGTAAGATAAGCACTGGACTGTTAACAACAAGGTTGGTGGTTCAAATCCACCAGCTGCCATGAGTTAGAAATGACTCAATGGCACTTACCAACCAACCAACATATTATTCTATTGTTGCTGTTGGGTCAGTTCTGATTCATAGTGATCCTGAATTGGGTTTCCAAGGAGCAGCTAGTGAGCTCGAACCACCAATCTTGTGGCTCAAACCAACCTTGTGGTCCAGTGCTTTATCCCACAGCATGACACCAGGAGTCCACGTATTATTATATTGCACTATTAAATATAATAAAATTTAAAATTTTATAAAAAGTAGTTAGGGTTAGGTATGTAAGCAAGAAAGATTTTAACATACCTTATTTTTTGAAAGGTGATTGTAACAAAATATACCTACAGGATATAATAATTGTTAATAATAAATACTCAGGACTCAGAAGAGCTATGTAACTTGCCCATATCCACATCTATAGAGAATGTCAGGGTCAAGATTTAAATCTATGTCTTTCTGATCTCAAGTCCCACTATCTTTGATCTCTATACCTAAGTATTCAGGACCTGAAGGAGACCTGAAGATGCTGGATTGCATGCTATGATTTTTAAGTTAAATTTTAAATAAAATTTAATCTAAATCAGAAATACTATTAAAATCATAAAAAAGAAAAAGTCTAATGGAATTAAAATTGTTTAGCCTACGTCAGAAGAAGGTGAGAAGTGATTTCAAATATATAAAAGATGTGTTCGTTGGACTGTCTCAGACTGATGGAGACAACCACTCCTATTACCTTACGTAATGTTTTTATAAGGCTGCATGAATGTGAATTGAAGAATAGAGAAAACTGTCCAACAACCTCATAGCCAGATTCATGGACACTGGATTGACTTTTAAACACAATCCAGGTCTAGCTAGCCAGTTCCCTTGTCCTCTCAATGAAAGGCAGACATCACTCCCCTCTCCAGTGATCTATCAAGAGGACCACACCATTCCACACAGCTACGCCAAGTCTTTATTGCTAATATTTCTTTCCCACTACTGACTGATTCTCAATGTAGTCCCCTGCCTCTTCTTACGAGGCTATTGATTGCTTAAGAATTCTGCTCACCCATTGTCTTTGTTAACAGTCTCACCGGTGTTGTAGTTAAGCACTACACTGCTGACCCAAACATCTGCAGTTCAAGCCCACCAAAGAACGATGCAGTAGCCTGCGTCAATGACGTCACCATTCAACTCTGGATTTGAACTCACCCTGTGGCTCAATTTTCAACCAAGCAATAGATTGGTAGATAGGGGGACACCAACACTAGTGAGGTACCTGCATCATAAAAAGGCCAACCATTCATGATTTAAAGGGCAGCATTTTACCCAAGGACAAAATTCAGAAGGATTGGGAAAGAAGAAGGAAGGGAAACAAGAAACAGGGAGGAGGCAGGATAAGCGATGTCACACACTGTGGTGAAACAAAGTCTATGAACTGATGATCTGTAAACCTTTATGCAACTCACAATAAAAAGTTGACAAAGATTGATAACCCTATAGATCAGCTCTTCTCTGTCTTACAGAGTCACTGTGTGTCAGCATCTATTTGATGGCAATGGATTGGGTTGGGTTGGGTTTTATCATCTTTGTAAAACTCCTTGAACCCTTCAATCTCCATGCAGGTTCAAATATCTCCATTTGTCAGAGATGTAGGAGATGACCTAAAAGTCTAATAATGATTAGCCTAGACAGCTGCATGTGGCTGCCTCACCAGGGATCCCTAGGCTCTGGCCAGGATTATCTCACATGCTGTGCCAATGACATTTCATTTAACAGATTGCACACTTGGAGGGAGAGCATGTTCTAGGTGCTTTTATGGGAAACGTGAGAAATAAACTATGGCCAACTTAAGGATTGTTGTTGTTATTGTTGTTACATGCCATCGAGTCGGTTCCAACCCACAGCAACTCTGTATAGGGTTTCCAAGGAGCAGTTGGTGAGCTTGCAGTTCAAACCTACTTTGCAATCCAGCGCATTAGCTCACAACACCACACCAGGACTCCAACTTAAGGGCAGAAATTGCAAAGTGTTTTCTAATTTTTTTTAAGCAGACTGACTCCTTAAGACAATAAGGTCTGTTAAGCCATTGAATAGAGGTCCTCAGTGGTGTCCAGAAATCTCCTCCCTAAAAGTCATTAAGATTAGAAAATTAATGCCTAAAGTAGCATTGTTGAAGTCTATTTGAGAGAGTTCAACTAATCCTATAAGTCTATGGATTGTACATGTGATAATTACTAATGAAAAGAATATGTTACATTCATTATTCAGAGGCATCAAACTCATCTCCCTTTGAACATTCACTCCAAACTTACCCCAATGTACTCTCATTACCAAACAAATCTCCATCCCCGAGATAACTTCCCACACCAGGAAGTTAATGGTCAATTCTATAGCAGGAATTGCCCAGAAGAACAATGTAATCCATTGTGAAGCCATTGGCTGGCTCCTACCTATATTCTTTTGGGGCTCTGGTGTACTGCTGTAGGATAAGCACTGGACTACTAACCATAAGTTCAGAGGTTCAAACCCACCAGCCACACTCTTCCAAAACCCTACACAGGGTCGTTATGAATCGGAACCGACTCAACAACACTTAACACAACAATACCTGTATTCATTGTAGTTGTTAAGTGCTGTTGAGTCAGTTGCAACTCATAAAGACCCTGCATAGGGTTTCTGAGGAACAACTAATGGGTTTGAACCATCAACCTTAAAGTTAGTAGTCCAGTGCTTATCCTAGCCCTTACAATGGCAGTTTCCACCTGCCAGCACCTGCATCTCTTTACCTAAAAAATTTCTCTGTTTGCTGAGGTTCACTCTGCCCACAGACCCAGCAAAAAACGTTAAGAACTTTTCTCCCAAGAAGAACAATCGAACAGTGACTAATACCCAGATGGCATGACTTTGATGTGTTCTACATTATTTCCCAGTGTCTCCCAGTAAGAGTAGGTTCCAGGTACCCACAGTGGTAAATTGCTTTCCTGTCTCATTTTTACACTTCCTAGCATTGCTTTTTGGAGCTCTGGTAGCATAGTGGTTACGAATCTGGCTGCTAACCTTAAGGTCAGCAGTTCCAAACTACCAGCTATTCTGCGGGAAAAAGATGAAGCTTTCTGCTTTGCAGCCTTGGAAACCCTGTGCAGAGTCGCTTTGAGTCGGAACCGACTCCACAGTACTTAACAACAACAACAACAAGCATTGTTTTGGAGTCATTTCATGATAAACAACTTGCCTTGAAATCCTTGACTCTGGGTCTACTTCTAGTAGAATACAAACAACCCAACCCAACCCAATATCGCCTACCCCACACCTTCTACTGTACTCCAGGATGGAGGTGCTCATTTTCTGGTTTTGTTATGCCTTATTTTATCATTATACAGATGATTGGAGTTCTGGTATGGCCCTGTAGGATCAACACTGGACTGACTGCAAGGTCGGCAGTTCAAACTCACAAGTTGCTCCTCAGAAACTCTATATGGGGTTGCTATGAGTTGGAACCGACTCAACGGTACTTAACAACAACAGCAATACAGATGGTTACTTGCTCTTAGAATAATGAATCAGTCTGGTTCGGCTAAGGCCAAAGGGATTCCTGGAACGTGAGACTTTCAGCACTAAAACCAACAAAGTTGTAGACAAGATGAGATGCTTGTCCTGCTGGCACTTTGCCTAGCAGGTGAATGAGTGTATTGTAGCCATTTTCCTCATATGGACTCTACCTTCATCACCCAAACTGTCTAAACAAAAGGCTCTGAATCAACCAAGGACAGAACAGTATTATTAGCATATAGGTTAATTAACTGGAGAAGCAGCAGAATTTTTCATGCATTGTGCATAAAAGGCATGCAGAGGAAGGAGGATGAGGGGCCTGAGAGCTTGAATGCCCACCATTGACTGGCAACACTGCCTTGAGACAGGGACAAGTGGTTGTCATTTAACAGCTATTAATATTTCCTGGTGTGGCACTGTGGGTTAATACACTGGACTGCAAAGTAGGTTTGAACCACAAGGTCGGCAGTTCAAGCTCACCAGCCACTCCTTGGAAACCCTATACAGGATTTCTATGGCTTGGAACCAACTTGACAACACTTAACAACAACAATATTTCCTAGCTGTGAATAGAAAGAGCCCGGGTGGTGGTGGAGGATAATCACTGAACTGCTAACACAAGATTGGCAGTTCAAACCCACCAGCTGCTCCATGGGAGAAAGATGAAGCTGTCTGTTCCCATGATGATGCACAGTCTTAGAAATCTTAGGTAGATCAATATGAGTTGAAAGGAGTCCTGGTATGGTATGGTAGGATCAACAGTGAACTGTTAACTGGAAGGCTGGTGGTTCAAACCCACTGGTCACTCCTTAAAAACACTATACAAGGTCGCTATGAGTTAGAACTACCTCAGAGGCAACTCCTTAGAAACATTATACAAGGTTGTTATGAGTTGGAAGCATCTCAGAGGCACTTAACAACAACAACAAAAAGCTGTAAACAACTCTATGGCAGTGGATTTGGCTTCTTTGTTTTTTGTGTTTTTGGTTTTTCTTTAGCTTTTCTAGCACAAAAAAACACACAACAAAAACAGTTGTTGCCAAGTGGATGACAGCTCAGCCCCCATGTGTCTCAGAGAACTGTGCTCTATAGAGTTTCATGGTCATGACTTTTGAGAAGCAGATCATCAGACCTTTCTTCCAAGGTGCCTCTGGGTGGGCTTGAACCACCAACATTTTCACGATTAGCTTAGCATTTGCTCCATCCGTTGAACTCTGTGCGTGTTTGTGTGTGCATGTGTCTAACACAAGGATCTCACATTTTACCAGAAGTCCTGCAACATTCATTCTCATTAAATTATATTCACTAACTACAATGTTTAACACATCAGCACATAAAGGCACACAAAGGTCTGTTGGGGCATTACTTAGTTAATGTTCTTACTAATTCCTGAATAGCAGAACATAACATCTCTAAAGGAAGAATGCAAGCACTAATAATATTCTCTTAATATATACTGAGATTCTGTAACCAGAAACATCAGTCTGAATCTGACTGTTGGGTTAGATCTGGGCGGATCCAATACTTCTAGAAGGAGACTTGGGTTTAAATGATATGTGAAAACATTCTGTAAACCATAATGCATCATGTAAGTTGATTAAACCATAATCCATCCATCACACATTGCTATGACAATTAAAACTGTAAAATTTAATATCAATGTGTTGAAAACATTTTAATTTGACTGTAAGCAGAGACATTTTCTTTTTCATAACTCAATCCCTAGAAATATGAATGGTACTGAGAAGGTAAGCAACAAATGGTTGCCTCATGGACCCATACACAAATAGATTAATATTATGAGCTCAGATCTGTGCATTAAGGTCTAGCTGTTGCAGAAGATCAACTACCCATGACAATTTTAACATTTCTAACTCCTCTCTAAGTACCTTGAGCTCTCTAATAATTGAATCTGCACAGCTCATATGGAAGCACTGAGGTCCATTTGAACCCTGCACTTATTTTGGTCTTTCTTTTAAATGGTGGCCAAGCTCCCAAATGGGCCAAACTTGATCTATTGAAGGTGGGACTTCTGATGATTATTGAAACTACACCAAACCCATGGTTGGAACTCTCTTTATATCTACACTTCCCAAAAGTCCTTTAGAGACCAGGGAACAAAGAGGAGAAGAGAATTCTTCAAACAGTTCTTAGAAATGCCAACCATAGAGTCATACTTGCCAGGTATTATCAATCAGGGCTGAAAAATGTTGGGCTTGACCACTACTTTGTTGGGATAAATTAATCTGCACTGGTTGTTGGAAGAGCTCGTCCTGGTTGGGTTCTGTAGCTACCTCCTTGGTCATTCAGTCAGACTCCCCAGTGCCACGGCTATTGATTATGCTCCTGTTGGAGATCTCAGTCCCCAGCACCTCTCAGCAAAGTCTAGGACTCATTGGGCACAGATGCTTACTGAGCTCCAGCTCCGGCTCCAATCCACGAGTGACCAGATGACCCAAAGGTTTGTGTGATACTAATATGTACCTTCTAAAACCCACTTTTCTCTACTGCTGGGGGTTAGGGCACTGGCCAATTCTAGCACAGTGATGTAGACACAGCCTTCTAACAGGTTTACAATTGGTGAAGCCAGATTGTGGAATGCTAGGAGCTCTGGTAGAGTAGTGGTTACAAGTTGGGCTGGCAACCTCGAGGTCAGCAGTTTGAAACTACCAGTGGTTCCGCAGGAGAAAGATGAAGCGTTATGCTCCCGTAAAGATTTACAGCCTTGGGAACCCTGTGCAGGGTCACTATGAGTCGGAACCGACTCCACAGCACTTAACAACAACAACAACAACATGGGACCTCTCTAGGTGGTACAAAAGGTTTGTGTTTGACTACTTATCTAAGGGCTGGTGGTTGGAACCTATGTAGTGGTGTCATTGAAGAAAGGCTTTGCAGTCTGCTTCTGTAAAGATTAAAGCCAAGAAAACCCTATGGAGCAGTTCTACTCTGTGACATGTGGGGTAGTCATGAGTCAAAATTGACTCTATGGTTTTGGGTTGATTCGTGAGACTTTTTGTCCTCATCTATGCTCGGATGGAAAACTGCATTTGAGAGCTGAGATTGGCTCTTCATACTGGGAGAGGACTAGAGGAGCAGTGTTTGGTCTGTTGGAAGCATGCAGGCATGTGTGAGGCTGTGAGGTGGTCCTATGTTGCTACCGTAGATGGCCAAATCTCCAACTTCACTAATTAGATCAATCACAACTTAGCATAGTATTATAGTGAAGAAAGAATTTCACTCATTTTCCTTTTGGGGAGTAGAGTAAACATTTTCTCTCATGATGGCAAGTGAAGATATGTGAGGTGAATAAGTACTTCCTCCCAACAAGCGCTCTGGTAGTGTAGTGGTTAAGAGTCGGACTGCTAACCTCAAAGTCAGCAGTTCAAAACTACCAGCAGTTCCATGGGAGAAAGATGAGGCTTTCTGCTCCTGTGAAGATTTACAGCCTTGGAAACCCTATACAGGAAACCCTATACAGGGTCACTATGAATCAGAATTGACTCCACAGCACACCACCAACCAACCAACCTAACAAGAGCAGCTGTTGATCTCACTGCCTTCATTCTGAATCCATTGTCCCTGCTTCAAGGGTTGTTTAGGAATGGAGTAGAGTAGAACACGTAGGGAGGGGAAGGGTTTGGTAGACTAGCCCTTATAGGAGCTGTTGACCCAGGCTCTCAGAGAGAGCCTTTGATTTCACTTATATAACAACTCAGGATGGGGATAAGGAACTGACATTAAAAGAGAAGTGAGTTGATCAGTGAACTTGGAGAATAGTAAAACCAGGATTCAGCTGAGGTTCATCTGACTCTGCCTCTGGTCAAAGACAGAAGTAGCCCAGAGTCATGCGCACATCACCAGTCCAGAGCATGCCATCAGTCTCTCAAAACCCCCTCTGCAGACCCTAGCTCCAAGTCTCAGAACTTTGCTTTATAATCCGCGCTGCTTCCTCCAGGAGAGAAATCCAGAGATACAGGTAGGTATACTTAACACAAAATGCTCAAAAAAAAAAAAAAGATTAATTAAGGAATGACTCTATATTATGAAAAGGTTCACTACAGGGTTCCTTTACACAGCCAGCTCCCCTAGTGCTTTTATTATGTAGGTCGATTTACATAAAAAAGTAAATTTACAAAATGAAACTTTGCAAGACTATTTACTACATAAAGCAAGGCACATGTTAGCAAGCTCCTGAACCATTAGCCAGGCTGCAGAAACAGGCTATGTGGCCACACTCAGCACTGGGCCAGGATAAAAAGGACACAGAGGGTTTTAACAAGCAGAATGAGAATAGGAGGACCAGGCTTCCAGGGAAGTCAGCAGGAGGAATGATACAAAGATCTCAGGCAAATTGCTTTCTCAAACCTGTGCAGGTCCCTCCCTCTTTCCCAACTCCATGAACACAAATGTCTCCCTGCTCTATGACCTAACTCGAGTCCCATTCCCTGCAGCCAATGGAAGGGAGTTGGATGGTTTGTGTGAATCCCTCTGCTCTGCACAATATTGAACAACCAGCTTCCTTCCCTGACTGTCCCTCCAAATCAATCCTTGTATTACATCACCTCCTTCAGGAAGGCTTCCATGATCCTCCTGTAGAATCCACCCACTCCTGTCCCCATCTGAGCTGTGAGGCAATTCTCTGTGGTCCCTGCATCCGAGAACCTACTTCATTACATTAAAATCTTGTTGTTAAGTGTAGTCCAGTGACCCTCTATAGGATTTCTGGGGGCGCAGCTGGTGAGTTTGAACAACTGACCTTGTGGTTAGCAGTCCCATGCTTATCCTACATGGCCACGCTACTTAAGTATGTAAATTTGTCTCTCATCCTATACTCTGAGCTTTTTGAGTGCAGGGAATATGTCTGATTTATCCTTTTACCTCTCTCCACTAATACAGTGCTAGACATACAGAAAGCAGACAATACATGTGGGTTGAGCTGTTCTGAATTCATAGGAAAGAAAAAGACTACAATTTTTCAAGGGTTATTTGTTAATTGGTAAGGGTTAAACAAACGTGCAATGCCAGAAGTATGGTTTTAACACGCCAGCATGATTGTCTAATTGTTGTATTTCAAATTAGATCCGTCCCACCACCTCAAAAAATGCCATATACAATTATTTTACAATTGAAATAAATTAAAAGAAAATGTCGATAGTTCCTTATGTAATGTTACACTATTAAAGAAGACACGCCAAAGACGTGTGCCACCTTTGATAGGATTCCAACAGAAAAGCCTTCTTAATTCTAATCCATATCCCTTTCATCATCTATTAAAAAAAAAAAAAACTGAGGTGAAAAGTTAAAGTAGAATAATATTGCTGTGTACACAGTTTTTTTTTTTTTTTTCCTTCCAATGTTTTTCTCCTCAATGCGTGCAATTGGTAATTAAATATATTTCTGCTGGTCTGGTGGCCATATGCCTACAATATGTAGAAATACATTTGCGCTTTTTTCCCCTTATCCCTTTTGTTCCCACTGCTGTCTGCTGTCAGAGTGAGCCGCCCAGATTCCCGTGTGCTGGTATCCATGGGCTGCGGCTTGCCAAGCTGCCAGTCTGGAGCGTCACACCTAACTGCCTTTAAAGATTGCCCTGCAGAGATAGAGGGAAATGGCAATTTTTACATGATGCAGTCTGGCGACCCAAGAGATTTGAAGTCAGAACTGGTGCCAAGATTTACCCAGGAGAGCAAGCAGAGGCAAAAACACAGAACCTGGGCCAAGAGGAAAAAAAAAAAAAAAAAAACCAAGAAAAAGAAGAAAAGAGAGGAAAACTGGGGGAGGGAGAAATCACAGCCAACTCTCACCAGGGGTCTGCTCAAAAGGCCTGAACTTAAGGCCCCTAAGTGGGCAATGGAGTCTTTTTTTAGGAATCTATGGGTCCTAAAGAAAGTCAAAGGGAAGAGGTCGGCTTTTTTTGCATGCCCTAAATTGTAGTAGATTGCAGAATGTAAATGAGACAATTATTACACCAATGCTCATCAAGCTGGGCTGGAAAGACTTCAGTAGCCTGATGAATATGCATGCAAATTTGTTAATTAAGTTAATTATTCTGCTGAAAATTCATTTGTCTTCCAAGGACATTTTCCCAATGATTTTTACATGCTCGCTCCATTAGTCATGCCCCATACTATTTAACATTACTTTTTGTCCACTTTCTTTACCCCTTTTTTTTTTTTTTTTTGGTAATATTTTAAAGTTTTAAGAAAACAGTTGATTGGTTGTTTTAATTGACCCCTGCAATGTTGGAAGATGCCTAGAGCCAGCTTGGTAGGCATTCTCAGAAGTACGTTTCAATTAAATATTTCCTTGATATATAAAATGTCTGTGAAATGTCACATTGGTAGGGAGGAGAGAAAGCTCTATCTAGGATCATTAAAGCTAGAATTTGAATGGCTCTCCATACTAACTGCTAGAGGTAATCCGTCCCTGCTGCGGGTGCTTTCCTGGGCTCTGGCTGTTATTTGATACAAGGGTTTACCTTGCTGTGGGAAGTTTGTTCTATGACTCCAGCCTTC
>NW_006408524.1:19977361-19984260 GCF_000296735.1 Chrysochloris asiatica
CAAGAACCAGCACTGTGATACTTTTCTGTCACCCATGAGGACCCAAACCTGTTACCATGGCAACAAAAGGGCATAGTGTGTTTAAAATCACATCTCAATGGCAAATTGAGATATTTAAAAGAAACAGCTGAGTTTAATTCTCTTAGCCAACAGTAGCCAAAAAAATTGTAGTATGGGGTGTGTTGTTGTTATTTTAATGGTATGTTGTTTTGCTGAAGAAAGCAGGCTTTTTAATCGAGGTCTTCATTACCCATCAAAAACTCATCACCACTGAGTCAGTTCCGAATCCTAGCAACACTACAAGACTGAGTAGGACTCCTGTGTCAGGTTTCCAAGATCGTAAGTCTTTACAGGGAGACCTGGTGTGGTGCTGTAGGATATGCAATGGACCACAAGGTCTGTTTGAACCTCAAGGCCACAGTTCAAACCCATCAGCCACTCCTCGGTAACCCTAGACAGGGTCTCTGTGAATCGGAATCAATACAACAGCACTTAAAAACAACTCTTTACAGAAACAGACTGTCACATGTGTCTCTGCAGAAGTGCCCAGTGGGTCTGAACTACCAACCTTTCAGTTAACAGTTGAGTGCTTAACCACTGTGCCACCAGAACTCCTTTTGAGGCTTTCATAGTAGGTCTCAAGGAGCTCTAGTAGCATAGTGGTTATGAGCCAGGCTGCTAACCTCAAGGTCAGCAGTTCAAAACTACCAGGCATTCCGCAGGAGAAAGATAATGTTTTCTCTTCCCATAAAGATGTACAGCCTGGGAAACCCTATACAGGGTTGCTATGAGTCGGAATGGACTCCACCACCACCACCACCATAATAGGTTTCAAAATTGGGATATTTGGAAGAGGGAGTGATTTTATTCTATCAGATACTTGGTTCTAAGGGACACAGGTACAAACAATGAAGACTCTGAAAATCTCCCACAAGCTATGTAGAGCTTTCCATCCCAAGCCCAAATCCCAAACATGTCATCTGATACATGCACGTGTTCTTAGTGGCATACATAGTAAGATCTATGTTGTTTCCAAGGTTGTAAATCTTTACGGAAGCAGAACGCCTCATCTTTCACCCATGGAATGGATGGTAGAGTTGAACTACTGACCTTCCTGTTAGCAGACCAACTCATAACCCATTATGCTTCCAGGGGTCCTCTTGTTATTGGCAGTTATTGTCACGTTAGCTCCAACTCATTGTGCCCTGCCCTACAACCGAAGGAAATGGTGGTCAGGCTTGCACCATCATCATGATTGTTGGTGTGTCTGAGTCTGGTAGGATAGTTGTTAGGCGCCATCAAGTTGGTACTGAACCATAGCGACCTTATGCACAACAGAATGAAACACTGCCTGATCCTGGGCCAACCTCACAATTGTTGCCATATTTGAGTTGAGTCCATCGATGCTGCCACTTGGCCAATCCATCTAGTTGAGGTTCTTCCTCTTTTTCTCTGACCCTCCACGCTACAAAACATGATATCCTTCTCCAGTGACTGGTCCCTACTGACAATATGTCCAAAGTATGAGAGACGAAGTTTGGCCATCTTGGCCTCCAAGGAGCACTCTGGCTGCACTTCTTCCAAAATGGATCTATTGGTTCTTTTGGCAGCCATGGCACTTTCAATATTTTCCTCCAACATTGTAACTCAAATGTGTCAATTCTTCTACGATCTTCCTTATTCACTGTCCAGCTTTCACATGCGGATAGGATATTTGAAATCAAGATTATTCCACAAAACCAGTCTTGTTGCCTGCGTACATAGGCAGTCACTGTTAAAAGTAAAAAGATCCATCTAGCTTTGGTAACATAGTGGTTACGAATCAGGCTGTGAACCTTAAGGTCAGCAGTTCGAAACTACCAGCAGTTCCACCGGAGAAAGATGAGGTTTTCTGCTCCTGTAAAGATTTATAGCCTCAGAGACCCTGTACAGAGTCAGGGACCGACTCCACGGCACATAAACAACAATAACCTATACATCATGCTAGGATGTGTGTGGTCACATCTGTCTCCTATGCTTCTTCGTCTTTTTTTTTTTTTTTTTTTAGTAAGAAGGTAGATTTAGACCCTCCCCACACCCCATCATCATCAAAGGGACACTCTAACAAACCATTCATTCCCACAAATGAAATAAAGGAAAAGCAAGAAAAGGGGGAGGGGAACAAAAGGAGAGAGAAAAAAAACAATTTGGAAATGGATAATGGTGATGGTTGTACACTATGGGGAGTGTAACAGTAGTATGGCTGTATTGTTCATGTAAATTGTTGTTAAGTGCGTCGAGTAGGTTCTGACCCATAGCGACCCTGTAGAGGGTTTCCAAGGAGCAGCTGGTGAGTTTGAACCAACAACCTTGCACTTCAAACAGACTTTGCAGTCTAGCGCATTAATCCACAGCGCCACACGAGAAATGACAAATGTTTTTTGCATATATACTGTACAATTTTTTTTAAAAAAAGGAAATTATCTGATATGATTCTAGTTTACTAACTGTATCCTCATGTTAGACTTGCTTGCAGCCAGGTTAATGAAAAGAAGCTAAAATAATGAAGAAAGTACACTTCAATCGAAAGAGTTAAAAAAATTAATTGGTATGCTATTTCTTTCAAGCCATCCGTATATGTTTTATACAGTATGAATGACACTATGTGTCACATAGATCATAAACCAATTAAGATGATATTTTAAACCCTGCAATTTCTATAATTCCATCTGTTTTAGAAGGTTTAATTAGTGAAGTTACAAAAGCCAAATATATTTGAATATTTTGAAAGCAGGCCTAACACCAAAAAATGAAAAGTTCCCATAAACATTTAATTATATATCTCTCTATACTTCATAAGAACACTTTAAATTCAAATGATACATGCAGACTTTTCTAAATCGTATCTTATTTTTCTAAATAGACTACATCCAAGGGAAACATAGTCATATGTTATACTGTATAAATTAATTCAGGGTTTTTTGTTGTTGTTTTATCTTTTCTATTTTTCATCAAACTAGCAGAAATTTCTCCAAATGAAAATCCCATACTGCCATTTAATCGCCATCATAGACCCAAAGAAAGACAGTTACTTAAATAAAACTCAAACTATTAGACACTCCTTCAAACGCTCTTCCCAGAGGTTTTAAAGGATAGCTTCCATTTTACAAAATGAAGGGGATATTTTTCATATACACCCAAAGACTTTGAAATCTACCTGAAGTCTATTTTTAAGAAATAAGAAAACAAAGGGGTTATATCACCTTTCAATTTAAAGGTAAAAATCTGAAACTACAAACTTGAAAATTGGACCCATTTCTCTACTGTTTTAAAAAATCAAAACAATATACCTTATCATTATTACTATTATTATTAATGGGTCAAACATGAGATCTTGCCATGTGCTCTGGTTTGGGTGTTCTGCTGAGCAGCTGTGCATTATTCAGGGCCTCATATGGCCCTAGTCACCAATCACTGACAGAACAGCAGTGACAAGGTGACGTGTAATATTCTCTCTTATCAAAATGCCACACCATGATTGTGACTCAGTGGGTGTCCAAGTCTGTCTTTCCATTCTAGACTGGATGTCTGACATATACAAGGTATAATTAATTTTTTTATACATTACCAGAAGTATTCTTTTTTTTTTTTAGCTCTATGACATTTTGTTTATGTATTTACCTGTTATTATTGGCTTAATGTGAAAATACAGACAGCACCACATTTGCCAACTCACTACGTTTGGTACATACAATCCAGTGAGATCAGCTAGATCAATCATGATTTACAACCATCCATGTCCTTTGCCAACTTTTCCATCCCCATAAACCAAAACTTATATTTCATACTACTTCTCCTTTTCTATGGTATTCTGTCAAGTAGAAAAAAGTGGTGATTGATAAGAAAGGGGAAATCAATTCTGACTATGTTGCTGTTGTTGTTATGTGCTGTTGAGCTGATGTCCTGGTGTGGCGCTGTAGGTTAATGCGCTAGACTGCAAGGTTGGTTTGAACTGCAAGGTCAGCAGTTCAAGCTCACCAGTCACTCTCAGAAACCTTATACAGGATTGTTATGGGTCGGAACCAACTTGACAGCGCTTAACAACAACAACCCTATAGGATACAGTAAAACTGGCCTATAGGGTTTCCTAGGCTGTCAGATAAGCACTGGATTGATATCTGCAAAATTGTCAGTTGACACCACCAGCCACTCTTGGAAACCCTCTACAGGGTCGCTATGGGTCAGAACTGACTTAATGGTACTCAACAAAACCAGCAATCTTCACAGAAGCCGACTGCAAGTTCTTTCTCCCTTGGAGCAGCTGGTGGGTTTGAACTGCTGAACTCTTAATCACTGTGCTACCAGCTTCCTTTTGACTGTGAAATGTATACAGTAAGCAAGTAAACTCATTTATCGAGTATCTATGTCCTAGTGTGGCACTGGGGGCTAATGTGTCAGACTGCAAAATCATTTGAACTGCAAGGTCAGTGGTTCAAGCTCACCAGCTGCTCCTTGGAAATCCTATACAGGGTTGCTATGGGTCAGAATCGACTCGATGGCACTTAACAACAGCAACATGTTTAATGAAGTGTCACATCATCTTTTTTTTAAACCTGCACCAACCATCCAGGAATGTCATAATTCTCATCCTTTTACAAATAAAGAAAACAACACCCAAAAAGATTGAGTTCCTTTCCCAAGCAATGAAAAAGAAGGAAAACTTTTTTTTTTTTTTTTTTCAAATTTCAATAAGCAAGCAGCCAAAGCAAATTTGGAGCCAAAAAACATATCCAGATCATTTGTTGTGCTCCAAATCTCTTAAGTATTCTGTTACACCTGGCTACCACTACATTCATTGAAAACCCATGATAATATATTCAACATTAAATGTTCTCATTGTATAGCAGCAAGGTCTTTGGAGCCCTTATGCGGCGCTGTGGGAGAAAACACTGGACCGCAACGTTGGTTTGAACCACAAGGTTGGCAGTTCAAACTCATCAGCCGCTCCTTGGAAACCCAAGACGGGGTCACTATGAGTTGAAATTGACTCGATGGCACTTAACAGCAACAACAACTTTAGTTGCGAAAAAAACAATAATAATATTCTGATAAACCTGGCTACCAGTAACACTGAAAATTCACTTTTAAAGATGACATTTTCAACAGCCAATGTTTTCATTGTACAGCAGCATCAATTTTAGTCAAAAATATCTAGATGTTCCATTTTTCCTTCATTTGATTTGACTAATTTTTACTCACCTCCACTGAGGCTATGTCTGTCTGCCAGCTTCCTCTCCCACCCAGCCATTTTCAGTGGGCAGGGTTACCAGAGTCCTATAGGTGGGATCTCCATAGACAAGTCAAGGGCAAGAGACTTTCTTTCTTTCTAAAATGATGAATAATAAGAGTCTCCTGGGAGGCTGGTGTGGCCCTGTAGGATAAGTACTAGACTGCTAACTGCAAGGTGGGCAACCCACCAGTTGCTCCTTGGAAATCTTACGAGTCGTAACCGACTTGATGGCACTTAACAACAACAACATTAAGTGGTGCCGTATGTTAAGCATTGGGCTGCTAACCTCAAGGTCTGCAGTTGAAACTCCCAGTCATTCTCTGAATGGAAGAAGAAGCTGTCTGCGCCCATGAAGATTTGTGATCTCAGAAATACCATGGAGCACTTCCCCTTTGTCCTATAGGGTGGCTGTGAGTTGAAAATGGCATTTTGGCAATGGGTTCATGGAACTACTGGGTGCAGTGGTGGTTGGGTGGTAGAATTCTCACCTTCCATGCCAAGACCTAGGCTCGTTTGCAGTACATTAAGTAAAGTTATTGGGGAGTTGCACACAGCTGAACAAGTTTGATTTACAGTCCCATTGAGCAGGTCTTCTTGAGTCAGAGGCCTACAAGATGACAGCTAACAATACCACCCAAAAAATAACAATGTACAGTTCCTGGGGGCGGTCTTTGCAGCTGTGATGAGTCACTTCCTTCCTGATAAAATTAACATCAAGGAAAGCAGTAGCAGGGGACAAAATAGGAAGAGGTTGATATCAGCTAAATTGATTTCGGACTTCTTAGTTACAACAGTTTAAACGTTTTCTCTCTCAGTGTCTCTCTCCTTTAGCTATTTTTTGTTGGATAATTGTGCTAGCTAGCTAGCTAAGGAGCTCTGGTAGCGTAGTGGTTACGAATTGGCCTGCGAACCACAAGGTCAGCAGTTCGAAACTACCAGCTGTTCCGCGGGAGAAAGATGAGGCGTTTTGCTCCTGTAAAGATTTACAGCCTCGGAAACCTTGTACAAGGTCGCTATGAGTCGGAACCAACTCCACGGCACATAACAACAACAATTGTGCTAGCTAACATGTTGCTGTTGCTAAGTGTCTTCCAGTTGGTCCTGACTCATACTGACCCTGTATGAGTTTTCAAGGAGCTGTATAGGGTTTAACAGCTGTACAAACCCTATATAGGGTTTCTGAGGAGCATCTGGAAAAGAAACGAAAAGAAATAGCGCACATCAATTTTTATTTCTTAATTCTGTAGTGTTTGGATTCAAATTTCCCAAGGGCAAAAGTGGTTCAATATCTGATCCATGTTTGCACATTTTATAAAATCATCCCTTCATTCCAATGTTCATCATCTATTCTGTGTTTAGTCATTCATTGGTATTTCCCAAGCATTCCTATAGAGTGAGAATGAATCATCCATCCACCACAGCAGTGCAACAGTTTGTCATTAGAGATGCCAGAGTTGTGTTTCTGTAGTAAAGATATGGGCCATGAAACAAAGTAAAGTCTTTTTTACAGTTCCTGCTTATTCAATAACACTTTGAGTATGACATTTGACAATGATCATTCTGAACTGTTAGCCAGATAATTCAGACCGAAGAATTCACTTTGCAGCCTGATCTGCTTAATTTGTTTGCT
>NW_006408524.1:19988295-20001421 GCF_000296735.1 Chrysochloris asiatica
GTGAGGTTGGCCCAGGATCGGACATTGTTTTGTTCTGCTGTACATGGGGTCGCTATGAGTCGGTTCTGACTCTATGGCACCTGACAACAACAACAACAATACAACATTAAAAAACTGACTTAACAGGTAATAGAAATTGTATGAAGGTTGGTGGTTATGTGCCATGGAGTCAATTTTGACTGAAACCTGTATAGGGTGTTCTAGGACTGTAAATCTTTACTGGAGCAGAAAGCCTCATCTTTCTGCATGGAGTGGCTGGTAGATTCGAACTGCTGACCTTAGGATTAGCAGCCCAGCTCATAATCCACTACACTATCAATCTTAAATTCTTAAATCAGATTACATTAGGTCATACCTGGTTGTACCACATACTGGCCTTTAATGTGACCTTAGGTACATCATTCCAGCTCTCTACCTCTGTTGGTAATAACTAGAATAATAATAGTTTTTACTTCATAGAGTTGTTGTGATTATTAAATGGCTTAATAATTGCAAAGTGTTTAAAATCACCTGGCACTTATGCAAGGGTCAGGAAATGTTAGTTTTCATTATTGGGTATTTCATTTACTGATGGTATAACCTCTTTTACGGCCATACCACCCTGAATGCACCCAATCTTGTCTGATCTTGGAAGCTAAGCAGGGTCGGGCCTGGTTAGTACTTGGATGGGAAACCATCCAAGTACTAACGTAGTGGTTATGAACTGGGCTGCAAGCCGCAAGGTCAGCAGTTTGAAACTACCGCTGTTCCGTGGGAGAAAGATGAGGCTTTCTGCTCCCAAAAAGATTTACAGCCTTGGAAATCCTGTACAGGGTCGCTATGAGTCGGAACCGACCCCATGGCACATAACAACAACAACAACCTCTTTTAGGGTGCCCCTTCCTATCCTATTACAAACCGTACTTACTTGTTAGTGTGATCAATATTAGCAGTATGTAAACGATGGTTAAAATAGTTCATATTTCTTAGTAGTATGTATTTGCAAGGTCCCAGCGTGGTAGTAATGGTTAAGTACTGGACTTAACTGAAAGGTTGGTGTTTCAAAAGCAACCAGAGTTACCCTGGAAGAAAGACCTAGTGATCTATTGCTGAAAGGTTACAGTCGGAAAAGCCTCTCTGCAAGAGATAGCAAAATAATTGGCTTTTGTCTATCCTTGATAAAGGACCTCAGTAAATTTCTTGTCTTAAATGTAAAATATTACACATGTCCAATGTGCAAATAGTGTGTTGGATGCTTATGGAAATTGCACAGAAGTGTCATAGAGAAACTATGAACTTAGCCTCTCAGACTTAGAAAAAGGTGTCACTGTAGGTTAAGCACTGGTCCGCAAAGTAGGTTTGAATCATAAGGTTGGCAGTTCAAACCCACCAGCCGCTCCTCAGAAACCCTGTACAGCATCATCATGATTCAGAACCGATTCTACGGTACTTAACAACAACAACAACAATCTAGAGCATATTGTTCAGCATGATACATGCTACAATGTAGGGAAAAGTGGGAGAGCTACTTGATTCAGAGAACTCTACATTTTATCCCAGCTGAAGGCATCGGTGAAAACTTTATCTAGGGGTGGCTTTTGTATTGATCTTTGGAGTAGAAGGTGGTCATATGGAGCCTACAGAATGTGATGATTTTCGTAATGCAAAGGGCAGGGGCCAACACATAGCTGTGGAAAAACACAGGAACTAGCTTTTGAACTTCACCAAATGGAAAAAAAGACCAAGCTAAGAAGCTTGGATTTCAGGCTAAATGCCATGGAAAGCAGTACAGCAAAATCAGAGTTGTGCTTAAAAAAAACTAATCGGGAAATCATGTGATGATCAGTTGGATATGGAAAGCAATTTGGGTCAGAAAAGATAACTAGCCAATCTATGCAACAGTCTGAAAGCTAGAGTCAAGTTGCTGTTGTTAGGAACGATCAAGTCGGTTCTGACTCCTTGCAACTCTACGCATAACAGAACAGAACACTCACAGTTATTATATTTGAGCCCACTGTGTCAATCCACCTTATTGGGGGTCTTGCTATTTTTTGCTGACCCTCCACTTTACCAAGCATAATGTCTTTCTCAAGGGTCTAGTCCCACCTGATAACATGTCCAAAGTGCAAGAGACAAAAATTTCACCATCTGTTCTAAAGGGCATCTTATGTACTTGTTCCAAGACATATTTGCTTGTTTTTCTGGCAGTCCATAATTCAAATGCATTGATTCTTCTACAGTATTCTTTATTTATTGTTCAACTTCCACATACATATGAGGCTACTGAAAATACAATGGCTTCATTATGAGCACCTTAGTCCTCAAACTGACATCTTTGCTCTTGAACATTTTAAAGAGGTCTTTTGCAGCAGATTTTCCTATTGCAGTACGTTGTTTGATTTCTTGACTGTTGCTTCCATGTGTTTTGATTGTGGATACAAGCAAAATGAAGTCTTTGATAACTTCAATCTTTTCTCCATTTATCATGATGTTATTTATTGGTCCAGTTGTGAGGATTTTTGTTTTCTTTACATTGAGGTGCAATCCATATTAAAGGCTATTGTCTTTGATCTTCATCAGAAAGTATTTTAAGTCTTCTTTGCTTCCAGCAAGCAAGGTTGTGTCCTCTGCATATCACAGGTTTTTAATGAGTCTTCCTGTAATCCTGATCCATGTTCTTCTTCATATAATCCAGCTTCTTGAATTGTTTGCCCAGCATACAGACTGAATAAGTATGGTAAAAGAATACAACCCTAGTGCACACCTTTCCTGATTTTAAACCATTCAGTATCCCCTTGTTTTGTTTGAATGACTGCTTCTTGGTCTATGTACAGGTTTCTCATGAGCACAATCAAATGTTCTGGAATACCATTCTTCACAATGTTACCATAATTTGTTCTTATCCACACAGTCAAATGTCTTTGTATGACTCAATAAAGCACAAGTAATCATCTTTCTTATATTCTCTGCTTTTAGCCAAGATCCATCTGATGTCTGCAATGATATCTCTAGCTCTATGTCCTCTTCTAAATCTGATTTGAATTTCTGGAAGCTCCAGGTTGATGTATTGCTGCAACCATTTATGGATTATTTTCAGTAAAATTTTACTTTCTGCACTATTTCTGCATTTCATTTTCTCACTTCTCTTTAAAATGGGCACAAATACGAATCTCTTCCAATCAGTTGATCAGGTTGCTGTCTTACAAATGTCTTGGCACAGACAAGTGAACACCTTCATTGCTGTATTACTTTGTTGAAATATAGAGAGAGAATAGAGTGTTATTGTTGTTGTTGTTGTCATTGAGTCAGTTCCAACTCACAGGGACCCTGTACAGGGTTTCCAAGGAGCTGCTGGTGAGTTTGAACCACTGACCTTGAGGTTCACAGTCCAGTGCTCATCCTATAGCTCTACACTCAGACAAAAAAGAAGGCTAAGAAAATAAAGACAAAAAGGTGGAATCATTTAGAGATAACAGGGGGCTTTGATATGGAAATATGAAGAAAGAAGAACTGACAGACAATTGAGAAATTTTGACATTGTGGCTGAGAAAGAAAGGGATGAAAAAGGAAGATAATGGATAAAAAGGTCTAGGATGGATGATAATCATAACAATTTTAGCAGTACTGAGGCCTGACAATATTTAATGTGGTTGGAAAACTATAGATCAGGATCGAAGTTAGAAATAAATATATACATGCACATACATATATGTATATATAATATGTATAGATTTTCTTGGAAATATAAATATATGCATATATTATATATATGCTTGCATCTAAATATATAGAGATATATTGCTTATATATGCTTATATGTTTATATTTATAATGTCTTGATAATGAGTCCCTTACTCTTGATAATGAGTCCCTCCATATATGCTTATATCTTTATCCAGATAAAGATATAAGCATATGAATATAAAGATTTCATCACCATGAGAATAAGCACATCTCAACTGCTAAACCTCTGGAAACTCCGGCCTAGTCAAGTTGGCACAAAACCCTAACCATTACAATATACGTATAAAGATGTTGTTGTTGTTGTTAAGTGCCATCAGGTCGGTTCCAACTCATAGAGACCCTGTATAGTGTTTCTGAGGAGTGGCTAGTGAGCTTGAACCGCTGACCTTGCGGTTCAATCTGACTTTGTAGACCAGCGCATTAACCCGCAGTGCCACACCAGGAGTCCTGTATAAAGTTACAAGTATATATATTTATATCTGTGCTTTTATCTGCTTAGGAAATTTCTGATCTTAGAAATAAGGATGGAGATACAGATTTTGAATGATTGCTGGAACCGTAATAAGGGATTACTTCCAGAGAGAAATAATAGAAACAGAAGAGAAGTTTGGTAAGCATTAAGGGCAAAAGTCAAGAGAGAAGTAGGTGGTCCAATCTTTTTTTTTTAAGTGTTTTATTGTGAATTATGTGATAGTTTACATGGGAGAACATTAGTTTTACATTCATCCTATCGTTTCATTGCCATGGTTACAATCCCCTCCCCTCCTCCCCTCCATGCATCATCAACCAATCAAAGGGTATACCCTGTAAGCCTGCTCCCCGCCCCACCCTGGTCATCAACACACAGCCCCTCTCCCTCTCTGGAACTAAAGTCCCCAGCTGCTCCATCTCTCCACATCATCGTCTCTGCCTCCATCTCTGGCATCACTGCTTCTCTGGGTAGGGTCCCACTCTCTGCTCTTCTTCCTTGATGGTCCCAGGGACCTCTGCTCCTAGACTGAAAAGTCAATCAATCCCCTCCTTTTGCTACAAAATGCCTACTTTTACATTTCCAACCCTCACAATGAGTCCTGATAACAATTATCCACTATTGTATCACAAGAAACTTATACACATTTTGTTTCATCAGCCCTGCCCAGACAGATTGGATACTACTCAGTGGAGATTCTACCTTCCTCTGCACCCTTTGAATCTAGGCTCCCTCTTGAAAGCTTGTAAGCCAGTCACCTCTTGCCTTTTTAGCCCAACCATTTTAATTAGCTAATGTCCAAGTTGCCCATCCCTGTCTACTCTGTGTATGGGTGGTCCATTCTTTAGAGAGGTAGAAGAAGAGGTTATACTTCTACTTAGCTTCCATAGAAGCTTCCCCAACTCACTTCTTTTAAATCAGTTCTTATTCACACTAAAAGTTCCTCCTTGAAGAAACTTCAAATTATACTTGCTCTGCTTCTATGTATATGGTATCCAGAAATAATTAACTAAGCAATAGAATATTAATTTAGTAAGTTGAGAAGTTGAGAACTTATTACTATTGAAACACCTTTGGCATTAACATCTATCAGTCACTTATCAATTATTTCTTTTATATTTTCAGTAAATCAATAAAACATTTTTTCAAATATAGATTTGTAGGAGACACATATTGTGAAATGTTGTTGAAGGTAATTTATCATTATTCCTCTTTGCAAATAGGAAATCAATGGGTAGGAAACATAAAAAGATTTTACTTAATTAGTCAAATCAATTTATAATTGTGGACCTGAGCACATCATTTACCTCCTTAGTGTAGTGGTTACGAATCGGGCTATGAACCACAAGGTCAGCATTTTGAAACTACCAGCTGTTCCATGGGAGAAAGTTGAGGCTTTCTGCTCCCGTAAAGATTCACAGCCTCGAAAACCCTATGCAGGGTAGCTATGAGTCGGAACCAACTCCAAGGCACATAACAACAATAACAAATATGATTTGAAATCTATCTCAACAGACTATAAATAAAGAAAACTAATGAGAAAAAAAAAAAAAAAAAAAAAAAAACTAGTAAAACATAAAATGAAGATAAACCTTTACAGCAAAACAGAATATAAAACTAGTACTGAAGGTGCTTGCAGCAATCTTTTATAAAAAGCAGAAAGTATTACATTGAATATCATCATCATTATAAATAATATGCTCTGTTCCAACACTACTTCCCATATCACACCTTTCAGTGCTGATATTAAATGTTCATGCAAACACTGCAACTTTGAACTTGAGAATGTGTCTACAAGCATTGGTGCAAAGTGCTGTCGAGTCAGTTCTGAGTCATAGTGCCCCTGCATAGGGTTTCTGAGGAGCACCATGTGGGTTTGAACTGCTGACCTTGTGATCCTCAGTTCAGTACTGCTCCTATAGTGCCAGAACTCCAACTAAAAGAGGTTTTTAATGATAGAAATGCAAGTCTATTTCAACAAAGTTGAATTTTAGTTAAATTTTTATCACAAGTGCATTGCATTGCAACAGGAATATGGTGCAAAGATTGCTGGAGATGCTATTTACATTGGGGTTGGAGGCTGGTGGGGTTGGATAATTGGGTTCATATATTGAAGAATTGTCTGCCGGCTACTGTGCTGGCTGTCACAACCTCTCTTAATCAAGCATAACTGCAGACCTCCAGACAGCTGTCACTGATCAAAATAGAAACCCACCTTGTAGTTAGGTTCAAACAAAGAGCCAGGAATAATATACACATTTGATCACCAAGTGTGTGATTGTCAAAAATATTAGGTTTCCTTCACCATAACTTATTAAATAGAAAAATCTTGGTTTCATTTTAAATACAGATGGGTTTGACTGATTCTTCTCAAATTGGGAACAAAAAGTGACTGTAAGGAAGTACTATGTCTTGATGATGTTCTATCTCCAAAAGAAGGAGAAGCGACAAACAACACTGACTGTATGTATAAAATGATGGTGGAGCCCTGGTGTGGCCCTGCAGAATTATGTACTGGACCACAAGGTTGGTTTGAACTGCAACGTCGGTGGTTCAAACTCCCCAGCTGCTCCTTATACAGCGTCACTATGAGTCGGAACCGACTCGAAGGCACTTCACAACAAAAATAGCTATGTTGTATATAAACACAGTTGAACCTCTATCACAAACATTTATGACTTATGTAGTCAGTCAACATTTCCTAAAGACCAATGTGTTTTCCTTCATAGCCTCTTTAAATGGTTCAAAAACACCACCATTAGAATGGACAGACTCTCTGGTTAAAAGAAAAACTTCTTGGTAGTATAGGTTATTTTAATGGACATATCACTTTAAACGAAGCTATTACATCTGTTTTGCCTTCTAATTACAAATACAAAAGGAACATAATTCACCAATGCATCATAAAAAAGTAAAACAAAAGTGATTTAAATGCATATATATATTCCTTAGTCAATGCAGCATGCAATCTGCTATGTTTTTTACATGTTGTGGGCACAAATCAGATGGAAAGCCTGTTTTCTGCCTAAATGTGATTTCTTCTCCCTTGGTCCTGCACTGAAGCAATGTTTTACACAGATAGTTTACAGTGTACACTACAGATCTTTTCCCCCTGCTACTGACTCATAACAACACAATAGCTCTAGCTAGGACCACCCTCTTCCTGGGACTGATTTTTATCATATTAATATCATAAAACACAACACTATATTTGATACAGGTTGAATTATGTAATATACTAATGTCATGTCTAAGAGAGCTTTTCAGTGAGACATAATCGGAAGTATTTTCATAGTTACACCAAATGTCCTTGCTCTATGGGAGAAACTAAATGATATTTACTGTTTAGGAGACCAAGTTGCACAGTGATTAAGTGTTCAGTTGCTAATCAAAAGATTGGCAGTTCAAATCCACTAGCTGCTTCATGTTAGAAAGATGTAGCAAGCTGCTTTCATAAGGTCTGTAGTCTTGGAAACTCTAGGGCAGTTCTAGCTTGTACTGTCACATGAGTCAGAATCAACTTGATTGCAATGGGTTTGCTTTTTGAATGACCGTTGAGGTATCTTCAGGTACTACTAACCTCTGGACTGTGGTTCAAATACACCCAGGTGTGTCTGAGAAACAAAGCTAGCTATTTGTTTCTGAAAACTAAGTCATTGAAAATTCTGCAAAACACGACTCTATGCTGACACATACAGAGCTGCCATCAGTGGGAATTTGTTGTTGTTGTTGTTAATGTTAGGGGTCATTGAGTCTGTTCTGACTCTTGGTGACCCTAGGCACAACAGAATGAAACACAGCCAGCTCCTGTTCCATCCTCACAATCGTAATTACATTTGAGCCCATTGAGGCTGCCACTGTGCCAATCCATCTTGTTGGGAGTCTCCTTTTTTTTGTTGACCCTCCATTTTACCAAGCTTGGTGTCCATCTTAGGCCAGCTTTTCTAGAGAACCCAAAACAGTGAAGGTTACGAATCGGGCTGCGAACCTTAAGGTCAGCGGTTCGAAACTACCAGCCGCTCCGCGGGAGAAAGATGAGGCTTTCTACTCCCGTAAGGATTTACACCCTCGGAAACCCTGTACAGGGTCGCTATGGGTCGGAACCGACTCGACGGCACTTAACAACAACATATATATATATATATATATAAAGAGAAGTTTATTATCAAGGAATTGGCTTTCAATTGTAGAGTACAAGGTCCCCAGGGCAAGAGAGAGAGAGAGTCTTTCCCCATGTCCTTTATTGCGAGCAGGCCTTGCCCCCAAGGAAGCATGTCTTTAATTGATTGGCTGCTCATACACACTCATCATAGAGTTAACTGTGCCTGTATTAGATTTCATCACTACGGGAATAAGCACTTCTCAACTGCTAAACCTCTGGAAATCCTGGCCTAGTCACGTCGACACAAAATCCTAACCATTATAATCCACCCTTGTCAACTTGAAACCTATAAACTATATGCATAATCTCTAAATAAAGAACATTATAAAGTCATACTTCTGCCTAACATGATATAACTAAAACAGGTACAATAAAAAATGCACTGGCACCATTTACATCTTGTATGTTGCAAATCAACAAAGCAAAAACTATTTGATGCACACATGCAAAACAAAACAGAAAATATATATTCATTTAAACGTCCAAAGAGCACATTCTGCAAGTCAGTCTCCTGCCTGTAGGCACACAGCCAGACTCAGTCCACACGCCTAGAGTCCACAGCTGCTCAGTCTCTTCATGCCACCACCTTTGCTGTCATCTCTGCCGTTGCCACTTTCCCAGGCAGGGATCCCACACTCCACTCAGGCTCTTCCTTCCCGATCGTCCTGGGATCATTTGTTCCTGAAATAATCCCCCTTTTACTTACACATCTTCTACAATTATGTTTTTGACAATCACAATTAATCCTACTAACAATTTCTCACAACTGAAATTATAAACAGTCTATCAACATCATCCTCAACCCCTTTCACCAGACCCATCTGGAAAAGAGGAAAATTATTCAGTGGGGATTTTCCTTTGTCCCCTCATTCTAAAATTAAGGACACCCATGAAAGCTTGTAAGCCAGCCACTTCATACCTTTATAGGTCCCATTTTTGATAGCCAGTATCTAAACTGTCTATCCCTATCAATACTGAGGAGAGAAGCATGTTACTTGATTTGAAGAATCTTCCATGCCAGTTAGAATTTTGAGCAATTGCACCCATAAGCAAAAGTCCAGTTCATCAAATTGTAGCAATTGACACTTGCTTGCCGTATCAAACATCTTTTTCTTCATCTGGTCAGGCTCTGGTAACAACTTAGCCCTATCCATCCAAACTAGGTCAAATGAGTGCCAGCTACAAGTTTGGGAGTTCACACACACCTCCCTGAACTTCAAACCTGCTGGGCCCTTCACTCTTAGCCCAATTCAACCAACTCATCGAGTTGGTTATGACCTATAGCAACCCTGTATAGGGTTTCTGAGGAGCAGTTGGTTAGCCCGAACAGGGAGTAGGTTGGGGGATAGCTCAGGAGATCATACACCTCCCTAAACTTCAGACCAGCCAGCCTTCCCTCTTATCTCATCTCAAGGACAAAGAATACCAATAGAACATATCCAAACTCAGCTGTGTCTTCATTGCTGCATTTCCTCCAATTCCACTTACAATTAGATACAGGTGGTCACCAGCAAGTATAAGACTCACCAGTTCCCTTTAACTTTCAGTCCTAGAAGGGGATTTTCTCTGAAGGACTGACTTAACTTGCCTTGATGCAAAATGCAAAACTGTCAGCTTTTTTTCTCTGCTTGAATCTGTTCTCCCAGCTGTTCTGTGTTGGTCTCCAGGTCTTTTCAAATGCAAATGTCCCCACAACTCAGAAGGTTCTGGGTAAGGTTCAAGATTCCACCAAAGGCCCCATACTCTGCAGAGGCTTAGAGCAAGAAGACTATTTTTTTTCCAGGCAAATTCGAACTTCCTTTTAGCAAATCTAATCAAGTGTAGGCTGAAGATGGGCTTGCAAGCTCTCTGTATTCATAATTTCCAGAATTAGTTTTTATCATAAATGTATGTCTCTTTTACAATAATTGTTGTTGCTAAGTGCCATTGAGTTGGTTCTGACTAAAGCAACCCTGTGTAGGGTTTCCAAGGAGCAGCTGGTAAGCTTGAACTGCTGATCTTGCAATTCAAACCGACTTTGCAGTCTAGTGCATTTGAGTTTTGTTCCAGTACCTCCTAATACAACCCCTTTCAGAGCAATTGGTAGTGGAAGCCAGACACATTCTAGTTCTTCTGGTCTCAGGGCTATGAAGACCAATGTTCATGTATTCCACTAGTCAACTAGACTAATTGGTCCCAAATGTCATCAATTCTCATCATTCTTCTTTCCTACGCACAGGGAGAGACCAGTAGTTGCACCTTAGAAGGCTGGCTGCTCATAAACTTCTAACAGCCCATTCCCTAATCATTGTCTTTGTGGACAGTGTTATTCCAATTGACCTGGTGTTCTCTGAGATTATGTCCCTGAGCCCCCAGGTCCAATAATTCATTGCCTCGAGGTATGTGGTAATGTCTAAGAAGTTTTCATCATTTTACCCCATGTATGTTCCACCACATTCATACATGTGCTTGCAGCAAAGGTAAGTATCCATGTACAAACATCCTCTGTATACTTCCACTCTCCCTTCCATCCATACCTCTCTAGCCTGTGTATCTGTCTGCATATCTTCTCACAGAACATTGTTGTTGCAGGGTTGTATACATAGCAATATTTATCTCTAGTTCTTTTAACCCTTCCTCCCTGTGTCTTCGCCTGTCTTCATCATACTTCTGCCAACTTCCTTCTTGCTGTATATTGCCTTCTCCATCACCCAACTTAACCATCTAAGAAAATCTTTTCTTGAGTTTTTGTAACAGTGGTCTCATACACTATGTGTCCTTTTGGGATGGATTAATATCACTCAGATAGAATCCTCTAGGTTCATTCATGGTATGAGGTGTTTAACAGCTTCATCATTATTCTTCAATGTTGCATAGTTTTGCATTGTGCATATGTACCAAGGCTTACTTATCCATTCATCCATGGATACAAATTTAAGCTGCCTCCATTTTTTTACTGTTGTGCATAATGCTGCAACGAACATGGGTGTGCATCTATTTGTGTCACACTTCTTATTTCTCGAGGATATATATCAATAAGGAGGGTTGCTGGTTTATACGGTAATGCTATTTCCAACCTTTTGAGAAAGAACCATTAATTCGTTTGTTTTTAATGACCATTTAAGGAATTGTGTGTGGCCCTCATATTAAATGGCAGAATAAAATGAAACAAAATAAGACAAAAACGAAAGAAAACCATGGCCTCTGAGTTGGTGTCGGCTCAATGCAACCATACCCATTGGCAATTGATGCTTTTATTTTCTCTCATAGAAAGATATTTTGTCCTTAGTGAAAAACAATTCTATTAAAAGGAATATATTTAAATGGAGTTAGTTTTCTAGCTGCCTGAGTGGGCCAGGAAGGCAAAAATGTGATTCGAATTAGAGGTCAGGGGAGGTACAATTCCATACTTAAGATAAGTAGATTAGGGAAAGCAACATAATTGGAAAACCACGATGTCTGTCAAAACTGAATGAAGACTTAAGTCTTAAATGTTCGGGAAAATGTTAGTTACTATTGTATCATTGTCTAAATCGAGGTTGAATGCTATACTGGTTCTGTTACCTCTTCTTCAGGACTGGGCGTGTCCATGTGATGTACATGGGTCAGTCTTCCCCAGTTGAGCAATACTGTTGTTGTGTACTCTTGAGTCAGTTCTGACTCATAGCAACTAGAGAGTGGCTGGTAAGTTTGAACTACCAACCTTGTGCTTAGCAGTCAGTGCTTACCTTATACAGCGCAACACCAAGAATCAACTAGTAGTCAGCATCTCAAAAGCAGGAGTGGTTTATTAAGTACTGTCGAGTTGGTTCTGACTCACAGTGACCTCCTACAGGGTTTCTGAGGAGTGGCTAGTGGGTTTGAATTGCTGATCTGTGGTTAGTAGTTCAGTGCTTAGTCCTAGTACCACATAGGTAGGTCCCATTCCCAAGATTCAAACCTCACAACATTAGTTGGTCAGTAAGTGCTTGTTGAATGAATGAATAAGCCTGAAGTTAAAGACAGGTAATTGCCTGGCCCTGAAATCTTGTTTTTAACAATCACTTTATGTGGAAATATTATAACATGTGCTAATACAACCTTTCAATCTGAGGGCAATGTTGACTCCTTTTCAATGATCACTAAATCTCAGACAAACCCCGTTAGTATTGCTCTCATTGTACTGTCATGAGGATAAAATCAGATAATATATGTAAAGTACTTAAAATGGCCCCTGTCCATAGTAAGAGCTCAGTAAATATTCACTAGGGTTATTTTGTCTATTTTTATCTATGACCCAAATAACTGAAGCACAGCATGATCAACTTCCTTATTCGTTAAACAATTAATTACCAGTATGTTTAAAACTCTGAATTTGGTGGTAGCCTTGGATACAGCCAAGGTTTCTGAAGCATTGAATGTGTGCACACACATACACAAGTATACATAATCAAAAGGCAATAGACAGGAGAGGGACAGAAAGGTGGAGCACAGGGCAGGGAATGGACACAGGATAGTTTGGATGCTGGGGAGGAGGGCAATATACAAGAAGGGAGAGGGGAATGGAAGAACAAAGTGGACGGGAACACAATTAGGCAGGTTTGCATGGGCTAAGTGGGACAGAAGTAAATAATGATGTATGCACAACCTTGGAACAACAGGGCTCTGGGATACAGGGATGGCGACATGGTTGGAATGGGGAAAAGGGGGGAAATAATGTTAAGATGTTTGGCTGTCTTTTGAATCTTCGTTTCCCTTGCATACCATTATAAAATAGACACTGGAAGAGGAGAGAAAGGAATAGCCAGAAATAT
>NW_006408524.1:20002876-20008529 GCF_000296735.1 Chrysochloris asiatica
AAAAAAAAAAAAAAAGGCAATAGACAATTATCAAGGCAAATTTTGTCCTGAAATCATTCACCACTGAGGTAAGAGTATGGGTTTAGAGTATGGGCTTTAGAGACAGACTGCACTGCCTTGGAGAAGCCTCCATTTCCTCATCTGTAACATGGGGTAATAACAATTACCACCTCACAGGGTTGTTGTCAGTGATTAATAAGGCAATGACACAAAACACACCGTCTGAATCACTGCAAGTACTCAACACCGTTAACATCATATTATTGCTACCACGCTTGGCATAAAGTTTCACCACACTGTCAACACTTTCAAAGTGGGTGCTGTCATTTTTATAGACAAGAAGAAAATCTTGATGAAGTCTGACAAATATGAACCCCAAAGTAAATCCTTCCTCTTTTACATACACAACTGACTCCCTTTGATATTAGTATAAAATGTACACACGCATAGAAATCAGAATAGACCAAATGCTCTTCGCATCTCTTTGACTTTCAGACTTCAAAAGCACATCTCCAAGGCAATATGTTGCAGTGTGCAGAGCCCACAGCTCCTGGCTGGTTCAGTACACAGCCTCAGATAGAAGAACTAGTATTCAAACAGGAGCCCTGTACCGACTTACTGATATAAAAGACACAGATGCATATATGTTGTGGTCATTAGCTGCTCTCCAGTCAGTTCTGACTCAGTGAGCCCCATGCACAATAGAACTAAATGTTACCCCATCCTGCTCCAACTCCACATTCAGTTGCAGATCATTGTGACCTGTAAGGCTTTCAAAGAATAATTTTCAGAAGTAGCCTTTCTTCTTCAGACCTTTCTTCCTAATCTTAGTCTGGAGCCTCTGCTGAAACGTGTTGTTGTTGTTAAGTGCCATTGAGTAGATTCTGACTCACAGCGGCTGGTGAGTTTGAACTGCCAATTTTGCGGTTGAAACCAACATTATGGTCCAGTGCTTATCCTACAGCATCATACCAGGACTCCTGCTAAAACTTGCTCAGCAGAAAATAGCACCATGTAAGTCTCCACTGACAGATGGGTGGTGGGTGCATATGAGGTGCACTTGCCAGGAACAGAACCAGGGTCTCCAGCATAGGAGGCAAGAATGCTACCATTGAACCCATCACGCCATCACTGCCCCCTATGTATGCATGTATACACCAACCACACATTTTCCATACAAGTATTATCTCCATCCCGTCCAGTCCCATCTCGGCACCAGGTGGTCATGAACATTCACACTGTTGGCAACACTCTTCTGCCAGGTCTCCCATCTCTAAAACACTTACATATCCATCTACATAACGCCATAATCGTAAAACGTAGCCCCAGTATATTACATCTCTACTCTAAAGAGTTGCATGTCTGCCCAGTGACTCCAGAAGGTAGAAACAAATCATTAACCTACGTGCTGGTCGTCTTTGCTTGCCCCTTCTGAGCTCCCCCGTTCCCCCTTTACCAGCTATGCCCTGCACCATGACGCTTCCTACTATCAATGGACACACCTAGGTATGCTTATTCTGGTTTCCAATGAGGTTTCAAGAAAAAGAAGCATCAGAACCTCAATTGAAACATGAGAGAAAGACAGCCACTTTATCCTTGTTGTTGTTGTTAAGTGCCATCAAGTCAATTCTGACCCATAGCAACCCTGTATAGGGTTTCCAAGGAGTAGCTGGTGAGCTTGAATCACCAACCTTGCTGTTCAAACAACTTTGCAGTCTGATGCATTAGCCCACAGTGCCACACCAGGACTCCACACTTTATCCTTACCTATAAAGGAGCTCTGGTAGTGTAATGGTTATGAATCAGGCTGCGAACCTTAAGGTCAGCAGTTCAAAACTACCAGCTGCTCCGCGGGAGAAAGATGAGACTTTCTGCTCCCGTAAAGATTTATAGCCTGGGAAACCCTGTATAGGGTCGCTATGGGTCGGAACCAACTCCACGGCACATAACCACCAACCACCATCACCCAAATATGGTAGACAGTCCTTCTACTATTGCTACAATTCTTCTCAGGTTCAAATGAGACTCCTCTTCTCTTACCCATTCAGTTCTAGGGGTGACATGCACTGCCCACGTTACTCACAGTCATCATGTTGACTTGTAGCAACCTTACAGACTGAGTAGAACTGCCCCATAGGCCTTCCAAGGCTGCCGATCTTTATGTAAACAAACTGTCGCATCTTTTTCTCTTCGAGTGGCTGTGTGGTTCAAACCACTGACTTTTCTGTTAACAGCTGAGCACTTAACTGCCGTGCCACTAGGATTCCTTCGTCTCACCTTAAACCTTTCAATTTCATCCTTTTTAGTGTGCCATTGGTTTCTTGCCAGGATGCTGAATAATGCAGAGTGGTTCTAGAAAGCACCCTGGCAGTGGGATTCTGGAATTGAGTTACCCACATGTTTCATGACAGCACATAACCCTTGCCAGAGAAGAATAGGACACTGGTAACTGATGCCATGCACTACTGTTCTGATTCCTCCAATTCTCATCAACCCCCAACCATTCTCATAGGAAAATGTGAACGATGCTGTTATCAAGGAATTTGGAAGGACTCTAGTGAGGGAAAGGAGCTGTGGTGACACCGTGGGTTAAGCATTGGACTGCTAACCAAAAGATCTGCAGTTTGAACCCACCAGTTGCTCCTCAGGAGAAAGATGTATCTGCCTGCTTTAGTAAAGGTTTACAGCCTCAGAAACCACCTGGAACAATTCTACTCTGTCCTTTATTGTCACTGAGTCAGAATCAACTCAATGGCAAAGGTTTCTTTTCAGGTTTGGTGTGGGACGTACTACCAATAACCACTTGTCATTGAGTTGATTCCAATGCATGATGACCGCGTGTGTGCCAGAGTAGAACTGTGCTCCACAGGGATTTCAGTGACTGATTTTTTTCAATGGCACATCACCGGGTCTATCTCCCAAGGCACCTCTGGGTAGGATAAAACTCCCAGACTTTCAGTTAGCAGGCAAGCATATGAACTGTTTAAACCACCCAAGGCAAGTCAAAGTCCCTGAGGCAGCTCTGGTAGATGGGAGACAGTGGTGAAAGCTGGAATTGAGGTCCCCAGTTTCAGTGAAGATAATGGGATCTCAGTGATAGAAGACAGGTGGTGATGCTTAACCATCAGATATGCAATTGCCCCAGGAAGTCACAGGGACACAGAAGGGATCAGAAAAACTAAGTAGAAACCATTTGTCTTCATATTGAAGGCTCTGCCATCTCTCTTGCTCTTGGTCATAATACAATTCAGAGGGACCTAGACGGCCTTGCCCCCAGACTGTCACAAGAGTCCAGTTCATACTGATGCAGAGCTAGCACGGCACTAAGTAACTCTGATACTAAATGACTTTGTCATCTTGGAAATGTATTTAACCACGCTGCACCTCAGTTTCTTCATTGGCTTAGTGGACTTTGGAGGCAAGTTACATAAGACATGACACAGAAAGTATCTGGCACCTAATAAGAACAGAACAAACATGTATATCCGTTTGTTATTATTCCTATTGCTCTTACAAGCACAGCTAGCACAATGCTAATGTAAAGCATAACAGAAAAGAAGCTACTAGGAATTTTCTGCACACTTGTAGGTGGGCGTCGCAGAATTTTGCATCACCTGCTTTCAGGACAAGAGTCCTGGTGTGCTGCTGTGGCTTAATGCACTGGACCACAAGGTTGGTTTCAACCTCAAGGCCAGTGGTTCAAACTCACCAGCCACTCCTCAGAAACCCTATACAGGGTCACTATGAGTCTAACCAACTTGATGGCACACAGCAACAACAATTTTCAGGGCACAGTCTAATTTCTTGGGCTAGGCATTAATCTCTGAATCAAACGACTTGGGTGCCCACCTGGCTCTCTCTCTAACTACCCCTGGATATATGACAACACTTCTCGTCTACAAAATGAGAAGGAAGGAGGTGGTCTCCATGGTGACTGAAAGCACCCATCTTGTTGGATTCTGGGAAACATTCTCCAATGCTATTAAGCTCTTGCAGTTCTTCGTTAGGAGAAGAGTACAAGTGTGGCATGACTCACACTTGCCTTCTTTCTAGCTGCTTCCTTTCTATTGTTGTTGTTATTGTTAAGTGCTGTTGCATCAGTTCTAACTCATAGCCACCCTGTATAGGGTTTCCAAGGAGCTGCTAGTGGGTTTGAACTACCAAACCTGTGGTTAGCAACCCAGCGCTCATCCTACAGCACCACACCAGGTGAAACTGATCTAACCGAAAATTCACCATTTGAAAGTGTTCGCGTCAAGGGCATTTTCCTATATTAAAAATGTTGAACAACCACAATGTCTTACAAAAATATTTTCATCTTGCTCAAAGTAAACTTTGGACCCATTAAGCAACCTTTCTCCATCCTCCTATTCTCCTCAGGCCCTAGCAACCACAAATCTGTTTCCTGGTGACCTATTCTGATTATTTCATATAAGTGGAATCAAACAAGATATGGCATTTTGTTCCTGCCTTCTTTCACTTAGCATAATGTTTCTGAGTTTCATTCACATTGCAGCATGCATCAGTACTTCCCTCCTTTTTATGACTGAGTACTGGTATGACTCTGTAGGATAAGCACTGGACCACAAGATCAGTTTGAATAGCAAGATTGGCAGTTCAAATTCACCAACCGCTCCTCAGAAACCCTAGACAGGGTCGCTATGAGTCAGAAACAGCAACAATATTCCATTGTATGTTTATATCACAATATGTTTATCCTTCATCTCTTGATGGACGTTTGGGGTGTACTAACCAATTCATGACCATCTATTATCAAGAATGAGTAATTTGTATAGTAATTCTTTTTCTTTCTCATTTGCCTGTCTTCTTCTGCAATAAAAGACACTACAGGTCATTCAGCATATCAAGTGACTTGAAAGGGCCCATATTCACATATGACAGCCTTATTTCAAAGGCCGCTTTTGGGTGTAACCATGTTCCCAATTGGACCTAAGTGATCCCCACTCCTGAGAGAAAGGCGGCATTTAAAATGGGTACTCCAATAGTGTTCCTGGATGGTGCAAATGGTGAATCATTCAACTACTAACTGAAAGGTTGGTGGTTCAAACCCACCCCAAAGGCTCCTCAGACCTGTTGATCTACTTCCAAAAGGTTGCCTCTTTGAAAACCCCAAAGAGCATAGTTCTACTCTGCCATCCATGGGGTTGCCATGAGTTGGAATCAACTCAGTGGCAACTAGTTTGAATTTTGGTTTACTCTCAACATAATTCTAGTGTATAAGAAGATAAACTGACTTCAAAATTTGATGGTACCTATGCACACACACACAATATCTATATCTACCTATCATTGTTGTTGTTGTTAGGTGTCATCAAGTCGATACCGATGCATAGCCACCCTATGCACAACAGAACAAAACATTGCCCAGTCCTGGGCCAACTTTATAATTGTTGCCATGCTTGAGCCCATTGATGCTGCCATATTGCCAATCCATCTTGCTGGGGGACTTCTTTTTCTATAACCCTCCACCTTACCAAACATGATATCCTTCTCCAGAGACTGGTCCCTCCTGAAAATATGTTTGAAGTATGAGAGATGAGGTTGGACCATCCTGGCCTCCAAGGAGCACTCTGGCTGCACTTCTTCCAACACAGATCTTTGTACTTTCAGTATTCTCCTCCAACACCATAAC
>NW_006408524.1:20009209-20021624 GCF_000296735.1 Chrysochloris asiatica
AGAAGAAAGGAGGATGAACGGAATGGCTTTGTGAAATATTGGGTGGGCAAATGTGTGATAAATGTGTAATCTATTACATCCTGAGAGAACTGTGATTGAGTAATTAAAGGTGGCCCATCTTCATGGTGCTGGTCTGCTCTCTAGAGTGAGCTATCATGAAGTCTATACTCTGGGGGTCCAAGAGTGTCTTCTTCCATGACCTCTTCTACTTCCTTCCACTTAATTCCCCCATCACAGACCAATAGTCCCTCACTCTGTAGCCAACACACAGGAAGGATATGAAGAATACAGTCCCATCCTGGAGACGATGGGGCCTGCTGAGGTGAAAATACGATTTGGAAATAAATTAAGACCATGACTCTTCCTCAGGGGTACCCAGATGTAAGGATAGTATAATCACTTGCTTTCTGGTAATGCTTTTTCTTCCCACTTATATTTTGCTGCTTCACGTGATGAATCCTACCCCTGAAACTATCTCACCCCAAAAGTTGTGTCTACACCCCACTGGAAAAAAAATGGAGATCTGGCAATGATCCAGTTCATTTGATCAACATAGCTGGTGGAACCAGTTAATTCAAGCTCCAAATTTCCCCATTAATCAAAATAGTCTCTGACGGATGCATCTGCTTTTACTTTGGGTTGTATAGACACAGTCTAATTGTGCATTTCTTAAAAACAGAATTGTATCATCTGTAACGTTCACAAAGCTCTGACTGCCCACGTTTCTTTCCCAGCCTGTTTGACTGAACAGATAACTCAGTAATTAAAATTCATAATCAACACATGTTGAGTATTTTTTTTCCTCTTTCTTCTGTTTTTACAATCCTTTCCCTTAACTTCTGGGTGATTTGCCAACTGTTCCAGTTCTCAGAAGTAAATGCTTGAGGTGATCTTTTCATGGGGCTGCCACACTGGCCATCTTTCTTTAGCCCTTCATCTTTCCTCTAACCTCAAACCCAACTCCCACCATTTCTGGAGGCTGGGGCTTCAGGAATATTAACAGTTTTCACTGTACTGCTAAGACCCATGGGAAAATAAAGTAGCAAATAGTGGGAGAAGTAAAGAATTGTAAAGAAGTAAAGGGAGAGAAAAGAAAATTGGGTTTGAAGATAAATATGCCTTTGGTTTTATTGCCATGTTCTTCCTTCACAAGGTCTGGAAGTCCTAGAGAAGCCCACTAGGCTTGGGTCACTAGAGTGAAGATGGACGGAGCAGACTTGTGTTGAAGAAGTGGGAGGGCAGACTGGTGGGTTCATAGGCTCATAGATAGTTAACAGGAGAGAAGAGGCTCCTGACGAGGCTCTGGGAGAGGCATACAACAAGCACTGGACTGTGAACCACAAGGTCCACAGTTTAAGCCCACCAGCCGCTCCTCTGGAGAAAGATGAGACATTCTGCTTCTGTAAAGACGTAAAGCCTCAGAAATCCTGTACAGGGTCACTGAGAATCTGAATCGAGTTGATGGCACTTAGCAACAGCAAGACTTTAAGAAGTCCTGATGGCACAGTGGGTTAAACAGTGCATTGCTAATGGCATGGTTGGTAGTTCAAACACACCAGCAGCTCCCAGGGAGAAAAATGAGGCAGTCTGCTCTGGGAAAGATGTAAAGTCTCAGAAACCCTAGGAGTAGTCGAACTGTGTCCTGTAGCGTGGATATGAGTCGGATTTGACTCTGGGGTAGTGGGTTTGGATTTGGAATGAGGTTTGTTTGTTCAGAGGTAGAACTCTTGCCTTCTCTGCAGGAGACTTGAGTTTGATTCCTGGGCAATGTACCTCTGACACGGCCACTGTCAATAGAGGCTTGCATGTTACTGTGATGCTGAACAGCTTCTGGAGGAGTTTTCAGACTAAGAGTGATGAGGAAGAAAGGCCTGGAGACCTGCTTCTGAAAATTAGCCAATGAGAAAAAACTTTATGGTTAATGACAGTTTGCTCGCCAGCCTATCATTGGGGTAGTACAAGACGGGCACTATTTCATTCCATTGGGCATGAAGTCACCTCCAGTCATGGCAGCACACAACAGTGCACAGGATCCTTAGGGATACAAAACAAATCTCTTCTGAAAAGGAAGGCCAAGTTTATGCACCTGACTTGACTTAGGGTCTCCGAAAGTTGAAGAAGCAAGGGCTCAGCCTTAGGGCATGGCAAAGATCACAAGACTTCTAAAGTAAAAGCAGAACCAAGATATCACCAAGTGTCCTTTTTCTGAAATCCTTTCAAACCTTCCGTCAACATGCTAGTAGTTTCTTCTCTCCTCAGAATGGAGGAGACCTTTCCCAAAAACATATCTCAGTTCCCTCAACAGTCTTGCTGCTCTGGATGACAGAGAATGCCAGGACCAGAGTCACCGGGGGCCTGAGCAACTGGCATCTCGACCCCTTCTTTTGCCTTACAGCTAAGTTTCTTTAACATTTACAGCATCGAGATGCAAAAGCTATTGTATAATCCTGTTGTTGTTGATAAGTGCCATCAAGTTAGTTCCAATTCATAGCAACCCTGTATAGGGTTTCTGAGGAGCGGTCGGTGAGTTTGAACCACCGACCTCATAGTACAAACCGACCTTACAATTCAATGCTTTGTCCTACAGGACTCCAATTAGAGAACCACTTTTAAGCAGCTTGTGCCTTTCTCCCAGACTCACCTTCTTCATAAAGGAGGATGCCTCCTTGCTGTTCCAGAAACCTGTGAAGCCTAGATGGTATTTTTAACGCACCCATTTTAAACAATGTCTGTGCTGCTCCGCTTTTGCTCTTGGCTCAGGTGAGGAGCGACACAACAGCTGAGCTCCCCATTAGACATGTGTGGTCCAAGGTGGGCCTTGGCTTTTGCAAAGGGTAACGTTTTCACACGTGGAAAAACACTCTAGTGTTTTTGTGGTTTGTGTCTTAGTATAGCTCCTTCATGCTTATTTCATAGACAAATGAGGGGACTAACAATGGAAATGCTCTCACCTTATCTGTGTTAGCCTTCCTTCCATCTGGAGAAATCACACACACACACACACACCTGGGAAATTCACTTTCTTTTCTAATTCCAAGAAAACTTTTATGCTTGTACTTTGAATCTTGTCCTTTGAGTGTTCTGAAAGATTATGCTTGCTACTAGTCACTGAGAAGAATGGAGTCATTTGATTCCATGGCCTAAAATTCTTTACTCCAGCCAGAACCTGGACTCAAAGCCATAACACATTCTAAAGTCCAAGATAAATGGGACCTGACTTCCAAGTAAGCAGAAAGCCATGAATCAGATCCTGTGGTCATGTGGGAACACGTGTGTTACGTCCCTTTACCATGCCACATGTCTGGAGAGCACATTCACGAAGCAGGACCAATTGGTGAAGCTGGCCCATTTTCTCTGTAGAGGATCTTGGAGGCGCCATCAAAGTCCTTCATAGAAGTCTGTGCAGCCCCATACAAGCCTTGTGTCTCTAGGTCCCTCTAACTTGGGGGTCTTGGAGATAGGAAACTTTGGTCTCCTATGTTGCCCTTGGTGAGGTAGGCATGTGCTGAGCATCTTCTCTTTGCCCCTCCAAACTCATTCTCTGGCTTTCTGCCTCTTGCCCTGCCCTAGGAGGCTCACCTATATGGACAACATCAATAATCTACCTTGTCCTCTGGCTTCCATTTGGGTTTAGCCCATGAAACATCGGTAGGAGTTCAGAGAAAGAGAAGAATGAGGTCATGGTTTTATCCTCCAACTTCACTACTGCTGTGGAAGCACCCTGGGCTGAAAGTTCTAGCTCCTCTCCACACAGCTCTTCTGGCTCCAGGTTCTGATCATTGTTCTCTCTCCTCGCCCCTTCTGGCTTTAATTAGCCCCTTGGGATTTCCCTATGCCCTGCTCTACCTTTGTAAATGGAACCCCATAGTCACCTCTCTTTAAATTACCCATGTTACACGTAATCTTCCCTGCTTCACTCTTAGTGATGGACAGAAATACAGACGATGACTAAGGATTTGACAGCAGTCCTGATATCTTTGAACTTGAACCCTGTCTGGAATCACTGGACCCCAGGTCTCCAAGCCCACTCTTCAAAGGAGTCCTGGTGGTACTGTGAGTAAAGCATTGAGCTGATAACCATAAGGTCAGTGGTCCAAATCCACCAGTTGATCCCTGGGAGAAAGATGAGGTTATCTGCTTCTGTAAAGAGTTACAGTCTCAGAAGAACCCAAAGGGACAGTTCTACTCTGTCCTCTAGGATCACTACAACTTGAAATGGCCTCAGTGACAGTGGGTTGGGTTTTAGGTTGTCAGTGCAGTAGACCATGAGATATGAAGGTTTGTTTGTTTGTGAACCACTCCAGCCAGGCAGAGCTTCATTCCACCTTGTGCCTAGGTTCAAGTGTTCAGATGCCAATTTTTCTTGAGTACCTCATGTACCTCTGACAGGTGAGCTGTCAGAGTTAGAAGCAGAGGATATATTTAAAAGTGGCTTGGGGGCCACTTCTCCCCACCAACCCTCACAGGAACATTCCTGGACATATCCCTTAATGGTCGCCTGGGTGTGATGCTCTACCTTGAGAGCCTCAGAGACTGTAAGCTGTCTTATCTGCACTAATACCCTCTCTGCTTTCTTTAGACCTGGCATGTGTATGTGATGTATGACTGCTGCCCATCAGTCATGGCTGTGGGAGGAGATTGCTGTGTTCCCTGTGCCCTAAAAAAGGTCACCACATGGAGACAGAACTTTGGAAACTCATCTTGGTATCTGTAATCACCTGGGTGATTAATGTGTGTCTTCGTCTTGTGCTTAGTCTTGCTTAAGACTTCATAAAGAGTCTCTTAATGTTTATATATTTGAAGACAGGGTCTCTTTTCTCCTCTATAACAGCTCTTTCATGCTCTTTTGGGACTGTGGAGGTATAATCCCAGCTTTCATCACTTAGAATACCAGTCTTGTGTTTATTTCCAAGATGAGATGATAATGGAGGGACATCACCAGCATCCCAGCTCTTGAAAGTCGTCTTGGTCCCCCAGTACTGCTGCAACACAAACTGCACAAGTAGATGGCTTTAAGGACATGGACCTTCCTTAGCTCTTTGACGAACTTCACATGGCATCTTTCTATTCCAACATGTGTCTTTCTGTGTGTCTGATAAGTCAGAAGCGATTAGGGTTTACGAAACACTCTACATTAGTAAAACCTCATTAACATGGCATTAGGTTACATTAAGGAATGTAATTACATCACATTACCTTGTACCCACAAGTATAGGGGTTAGGATTTCCATTTATATTTTAGTAGGAATGCAATTCAATCCATAACATAAGAGCCATCTGATCTTCTGCCCCACTTTCAGGCGAAAGTTTGTTAAATCTCTCCAAGGACGAGTAAAAGAACAGCTGAGAAACCTCACTCAGTCTATACTCAAAAAGGAGCTCTGGTGGCTCTATGGGTTGGACACTGAACTACTAACTGCAAGGTCAGCAGTTCAAACCCACCAGCTGCTCTGAGGGAGAACTATGACCCTGTCTGCTCTCATAAAGATTTCCAGTCTCAGAAACTAGATAGGGTTGCTATGGTAGTGAGTTTGGTTTGGTTTGGATATACTCAAAAGGAGTCCTGTGGCACCAGGAGCAAAGCACTCAGCTTCCACCTGGTGGCTCAAGCTCTCCAGCCGCTCCATGGGAGAAAGATAGGCAGTCAGCTTTTGTAAACACGTACAGCTTCGAAAACCCTACTGGGCAACTTTACTGTGTCCTGATGCTTAATCTGCACTGGAATCAACTCAACAGGAACCCATTTGGTTTGGGGATTGTATACTCAAAGTGCCCTCCACGGTGACTTCACCTCGTGTTCCAAGACAAAGCCCACTTTTCACTGTCTTCCCCACAGGAAGGCAAAGTCCTCACCCAACAGGATACTCCCTTTGGAAGTTGTAGGAAGGCTTTATCTTCTCATGTTGAGCAAAACGTCCCACTCTAATACCCATATAGGCCAAGTCCTCCTTCTCTCTTCTCCCAGTAGAGTCCTCAGAAAGTAGGATTCCTGATGCCCCGCCTAGTGAACTGCATGTTGGCCCCTGATTCAGGAAGAAGCTACTTGCTTCTCGTCAGCGGTGGATCACCTGACCTCCCTTACTGCTTTCTGAACATAATAAAATGTACCTCTCATCATAACTCACTCATGTGGACTGTTTCCCTATTGCCTAATCTGTTGCTATAGAGTTGATTTCCACTCATGGCAACCCTATGTGTGTCAGAATAGAAGTGACTCTGGAGGATTTTTAAGGGCTGATTTTTTTCAAATCTTCTTTAATTATCATTGTTGTTGTTGCTAAGTGCCATCAAGTTGGTACCCTATGCACAGCAAAATGAAACACCTCCTAGTCCTAGGCCAACTTCACAATTGTTATGCCTGAGCCCATCGCTGCCACCACTGTGCCAATCCATCTTCTTTCGGGTCTTCCTCTTTTTCTCTGACCCTCCACTTTACCAAACATGATATCCTTCTTCAGTGACTGGTCCCTCCTGACAATATGTCCGAAGTATGAGAGATGAAGTTTGGCCATCCTGGCCACCAAGGAGCACTCTGGCTTCACTTCTTCCAACATGGATCTGTTGGTTCTTTTGGCAGTCCATGGCAGTTACAATATTTTCCTCCAATACCATAACTCAAATGCATGAATTCTTCCATGGTCTTCCTTATTCACTGTCCTTATGAGGTTATTGAAAATACTGTGGCTTGGATCCGGTGCACCTTAGCCCTCAAACTGACATCTTTGCTCTTCAAAATGAGGTCTTGTGCAGCAGACTTGCTTTAGCAGTATGTTGTTTGATTTCTTTTCTTTTCTTTTTTTTAAGTTTTTATTGTGAATTGAGTGATAGTTTACATGGGAGAACATCAGTTTTACACTCATCATTTCATTGCAATGATTACAGTCTCCTCCGTGCATCATCATTTAGCGATATTTTTGCTTGTATTTTCTCTGCTGTTGTTTTCTTTGGAGGGGAGCGGGATGTACACAAAAACACTCAGGAATATATAATCATTTAAACAATCAAAGGGCACATTCTGCAAGCCTGCCTCCTGGTCTCCAGCACACAGCCTTTCTCTTTCTATGAGTCTAGAGTCCTCAACTCTATTTCTCCATGTCTTCATTTCGGCCCCTTCCTCAAAGGGCTAATTTTTTGGAAGATTGCCAGGTCTTTCTTCCAAGGTGCCTCTGGGTGCAATTGAACATCTAACCTTTTGGTAACAGCCAACCGTTTGCTTAACTGCTTATGCCATCCGGGAACAACTATTACCTAATAGATTCCATGGATTTCTGGTGTGGCATTGTAGGACAAGAACGGGATCACAAGGTCAGTTTGAGCACTATACAGAGTCACTATGAGTCAGAACAGGCTTGACGGCAACAACAACAACAACAACAAAAACCTTCAAAATCTGTTGGAAAGTGGTCTCAGTGTTCCTTCCAGGTAGAACAGATACCCTGATTGGTTATCAGTTGGATCATCAAGGACATTGTAGCCCAGTCTGGGGCCTTGAGTTGCCTTCTAGGGGATTAGAATAAAAGCTCACACAGACATCAGTGGTGGAAGAATAGGAAGGAACTCGAAATGAATGGATGTAGCCTGAGCTGCAGGTAGGCTGGGGAGGAGGAAGACCCATGGCTTCTTTGGACTGTGACCTTCTACAAGGCCAGAAAGAGCCTGAGTCCCCCTGAAGAGTAGCGTGTGGTATCACACAAGATGCTCTCAGCTCCCCAGAGAAACAAGGATCAGAGTTTCAGCTGCTGCAGCAGTTACTGCTGAGCCCATCCAACCCTCCACACAGGGAAGCTAGGAAAGGGACCACCCGACCAAACCGGAGAGATAGTCTTGAAAGCGAAAGTCTCTGGGTTCTGCTGCATTCCGGAGCTAAGTCCTCTCTAACCCTCCCTCCTTGATGTTCTAGAAACATGGTCAGACCCTGGAGCTCAGGGAGTAAAAAGAGAGGGGTAGTCAGGGTCAGGACTGAGAGGCAGGGATCCAGATGGCCACCACATTGGTGGTACCCCCGCCCTCCTGCAGCTTGTGGACTGAGACAGGCAGGGGGACAGTGCACCAGACATTGCTCCTCCCAAAGGGACTGAGAGTTCTGAGCGCTGAAGTCGGGAGACACACTCATCTCCTTGAAGATTTCTGCCATCGTAGACTGGAGAGCAACTCACAGAAGGAGAAATAAAAGACAGGCACATGCAACACTGGCCAGCTTCACTGTCCATCAAAGCAATGCAGACTGAAATAAGATAGTTTGTCATGTATCAAACTATCAAACGCTGGGGGAAACAAACAAACAGTACCAACATTTGCAGAGGGTTTAAAGAAACACAACCAATGATAAATTGTTGGTTGAAATCTGAACAGCCCTCCTGGCACCAACTTTTTTTTGGTGGGGCAAAAATACAGATTACATGACATCTGTCAATTTGATATTTTTTATGTATGCAATTCAATAAAACCAACGATCAAAAATCTCTGAAAAATGGGCACACCTGTTGCCAGCCATTTCATCACTTACTAGCATTTACCCTAAATAACGAATTAAGGAAGGGGCCCTAGTGGCACAGTGGTTAAGCACGAGCCACTTCACAGAAAACTTGATGATGAGTTTCCTAATTCCAAAGGGCAGTTCTACTCCATCATATAGGACCACTAACAGTCAGAATCAACTCACCAGCACCCAACAATAACAATGAATTAAGAGTCTGACCAACGTATTAAATCTTGTTGGATGATTGCCTTTTTGTTCCATTCTCAGTTTTCCATATTAGAAAACTGAAGATGGTATGAATCCCTTGTAACAAGCAGCATCTCACTATAACATGAGAAGAGTGCTCATTCATAACAAGTTAAGAAAACAACATGTAGATAACAAAAACATTACCTTAGTGACCATATAAATAAAAGTCCAAAATTGATTAACTTGCTACTCTAGGCTTTAGTTTTCGACCTTTTTTCTAGTGTGCTTTTCCAGGCATACTTCAACTCTTCACACTTTTGTTTGTTTTTCAAATTATAAAGCCTTATATTATATTGTTGTTGTTGTTGTTAAGTGCCATGGAGTTGGTCCCAACTCATGCGACCCTGTACAGGGTTTCCAAGCAGTGGCTGGTGAACTTGAACCCCTAATCTTGCCATTCAAACCAACCTTGTGGTCCAGCGCATTTACCCACAGTGCTACACCAAGACTCCTTATGTAATATGTTGTTGTTGTTGTTGTTGTTGTTGTCAAGTGTCATTGAGTCAGTTGACTGTATAGGGTCTCCGAGGAGCAGCTGGTGAACTCAAACTACAGACCTTGCAGTTCAAACGACTTTGCAGTCTGATGCATTAGCCCACCAGGACCCCTTACGTAATATTGTTGTTGTTGTTAAGTGCCGTCAAGTCGGTTCCGACCCACAGCAAACCTGAACAGGGTTTCTGAGGCTGTAAATCTGTACGGGAGCAGAAATAGTTAACAAATAATGTAACATGGACTTGAGCCACTCTAAGTCACCATAGACAGCAACAAATCTGCTGCACAAGACTTCTTTAAAGTGTTGAAGAGCAAAATGTCAGTTTGAGGAATAAGGTAAGCCTGACCCAAGCCATGGTATTTTCAACAGTCTCATATGCCTGTAAATGTTGAACAATGAATAAAGAAGACCATAGAAGAATTGATGCATTTGAGTTATGGTGTTGGAGGAGAATATTAGAAGTACCATGGACTACCAAAATAACAAACCAATATGAGTTAGAAGAAGTGCAGCCAGAATGCTCTTTAGAAGTCAAGATGGCCAGACTTCGTCTCTCATACTTTGGACATATTATCAGGAGGGACCAGTTCCTGGAGAAGGACATCATGCTTGGTAAAGTGGAGGGTCAGTGAAAAAGAGGAAGACCCCCAACAAGATGGATTGGTGCAGTGGCAGCAACAATGGGCTCAAGCCTAGCAACGATTGTGAGGTTGATGTAGGACCAGGCAGTGTTTTTTTCTCTTGTGTATAATAGGGTCACTACGAGTTGGGACTGACTTAATGGCATCTAGCAACCACAACAATGTGATTTGTTACCATAAAGCTTTTATATTTCTGACTCATGTTACATGAGTCCACCATGTGAGCCACATGGTGGATCTGCTTCCTATCTCCTCACTTGGGGACTTGGTCTGATGAAGCCTCTATATCTGCAGTATCTCTAGTTGCCAGCATAGGAAGAAGAAAGCCTGGGATGATATTGGACCAATGATTAAATTCTCTAGCCTGGGACCCATCACTTACATTCACAACTCTTTGATTAAAGCAAGTCACATGGACACATAATAACTTCAAGGGTGTGGGAAAGCATCTTTCTACCTTGTCTGGATGGAAGAGAATCAGATGCTAAGTAAATTGCCCTGAAGCCTACCTCACAAATTCAGGCTAAGGTGTTTGCCTCCAGTCCTTAAATATTGTTAATAGGTGCCCTTGAATCAGTTCCAATTCATAGCAACCCTGTGTAAAATAGAACAAAACACTGCCCAGTCACTGCCCAGTCCTGTGCCATCCTCAAAACTGTTGCTATTTTTGAGCCCATTGTTGCTCACTGTGCCAACATCTTCCTCTTTTTCATTGCCCCTTCACTTTAGTATGATGTCCTTCTCTAGGGACTAGGTCCGCCTGACAACATGTCCAAGGAAAAAGTCTTGTCATCTCATTTCTAATGAGTATTCTGGGTATACTTCTTCCAAGACAGATTAGTTTATTCTTTTGGTCATCCATTGTAATTTCAATATTCATGTCCAATACCATAATTCAAATGCACTGATTCTTCTCTGGTCTTTCTTTTGAACATTTTCTTTTTAAAAAACAAAAAAAAAAATAACTTTTATTGTGAATTGGGTGAAAGTTTACAGGGCAGATCATCAGTTCTACACTCAATAAATCATATTTTGTTTCATTGCAATTACAATCCCCTCCATGCACTATCGGTTAACTGTATTTACTTATATTCCCAATTTTTCTTTTGACATTCAAAAAATACACAGAAAATATACATTTACTTAAATGTTCAAAGGGCACATTCTGCAAGCCAGCTTCCTGCCCACAGGCACACAACCTTTCTCAGTCCATGGGCCTAGAGTCTTCAGCTGCTGTCTCTCTCTATGCCATCGCCTCTTCTTCTGTCTCTGTGGTGTTGCTGCTTTTCTGGTTAGGATCCTACACTCTGGTCATGCTCTTCCCTCTTGCTGGTCTTAGGGTCCTCTGTTTCTGGAATGAAAGATTAAATACTCCCCACTTTTTGTTTCTCATTTTCTTCATTTACAGTTGTGACAATTGTAATTAGTCACAATAACAATTACTCACTATTGAATCAAAGGAATCCTATCCAGACCCATCTGGACAAAATGAAAACTATTCAAGTGGGGATTCTTCCTTACTCACCTCATTCTGAAACTAAGCACACTCGTGAAAATGTATAATCCAGCCACTTTGTGCCTTTATAGCACTACATTTTTGGTAGCCAATGTCTAAGTTACCGTCTCTATAAGCCCTGTGTACTGAGGGGACAGGCTTGATCCTTGATATGAAGAATCTTTCCCTTTCGGTTGGAATTTTGAGCAACAATATCTGTAAGCAAAGGTCCAGTTCATCAAATTGTAGACATTTATGTAAACTTTTTAATCTTCCTCTGATCGAGTTCTGATCAGCAAACCATCCAAGCTAAGTCAAACGGGTACCATCTGCAAGTTTGGGGGCTTTCAAACACCTCCCTTAACTTCATACCAGCTGGCCCCTTCACTCTCAATTCGAGCCCTCAGTGGTTAGGTCAGTATTCCATGGGTTGGGGAGTTCACAAGTCTCCCTAAACTTCAGACCAGTCAACCCTTCCACTTCTCTCTCTTATCTCAAGATTGACGGGTGTCTATGGAACATGGCTGTACTCAGCCCTTGTATTCATTGCTGTATTTCCCACCACTTCCACTCACAAATAGACCAGGGAGGTCACGAGTGAGTTTACAAGCCTGTTAGTGTGTTCCCTCTGAATTTCAGTCGTAGAAGAAGGGAGTTTACCCTGATGGACTGACTTTTCTGGCCTTGATGGCTCCCAGGTAAAAAGCTTGCTTGATCTTATAACAACCAGTCTACTTTCTTGTTGGAGACCGCAATCACTGAGATGTTGAGGCCCTGTGTCATGGATGAAAATCCTACAGAATGGCCCCACTCAGGATGGCTAGCCAGGGACCCTGAGGGCCCAAGGAAGTGAACTCCGGACGCCCTGGGTTCATTGGTTTTTACGAACTCACTGTTGGGCTAGCTCTGTATAATTTTCTTTGGTCCTATTATTCATTCTATGCTTCAAACTCCAGTAATTGTAGCTTCTGAGAAAATGGTTTCTTATGTGCCTCTCTTAATGTCTCCACTGTGTTGGCAGTGCGTAAGGTTCTGGGAACAAATATCTCTGAGGA